>NC_053491.1:298549251-298849251 GCF_905171775.1 Rana temporaria
AGGAGCAGATTATCTACAACCAGAGCTACAATGAGTTTAACTAACAACCATTTCAGAAAAATCAGTGCACAAAACTCAGAACGGAGACCTTTTCAGTGACTAATATTAGAACAGTGCTCTTGTGTTTTGGGCATTTGTAACCAGATTCACATTGACAGAATGGTCCAGAAACTATTTGATGCAAACTCAGTTTCTTTGAAACATTTCCTAACAGACATAGATATTGAGATGAAAATAATCTTTGTTCTTGGTCTGACAATTTTGAGCTCTGTTTAGGGTTAGATAGTAATATGATTTCCAAGAGTTATTTGTAGTACATTTGATTGAACAAATGGAACTTTGTTTTTACATAGGTGATTTTTATGTCAGCAAATAAGTCAAAGAAAAGTCTTGTATTTTACAGAGAATACTTTAGATTTTCATTTGCTATAGAACCCTTGATTCATATTGCTCTCAAGAAGTTTCAAAACATGCACAACTTGGATGATTCTTAATTACAATGGCTTTTAGCTTAAATCTAACTGCCATATTGGCCTATATTATTATGTTTCCAAATATTTACCTAAATGAAAAGTAAAAAATACACAGAAATGTCTTATTCCCAAACACTCCCCCTTTTTTATTCAAATTAAAAATCGGCTAAAATCAGCTGTGGGATACACCTCTGATTAGCATGTTCACTAAAAAGATTCCCCATTTGTTATGCAGAGATTGTTCCTGCTACCAGCTGTGAATTGTGCGGCACTGCCCTATTTTCATTTGGCCCACTGGAATGTGCTCCTCCCTCTGCATAACAAAATAAAACCTTACTGATTACTGATTGTTAATGGATGTATACCACCTGGTTTATAAAGTGTTGGGCGATAGAGAGAAGTAAGTGGATGCTTAAACAGGACCTGAACATAAATACATGAGAACAATCGATATTTGCTACTTGGAGGTAAGCTGCTTCATACTTTTCTATCCAATTCTTGTTCTTCTGCCAAAAGAAAATGATTGATACTTTTGTCCATCTTACATGACCCAAAACACAGCTCTCTCTTGTGTTCCATTGCTGGTGAGAAAGTGCTTCCTGTTTTGGGCAATGTGGGAACAGGGTTAAATCTTCCAGATAAAAGTAGGAGCATCCAAGTGGACAGTTCTCTAATTTTTAATGCTTTCACTTAGTCAAACCACAGTACTTTACATTGTTTTAATACATGCAAGTGCTTCCTAGTTTGACTAAGGTGAGGAGCAGATTATCTACAACCAGAGCTACAATGAGTTTAACTAACAACCATTTCAGAAAAATCAGTGCACAAAACTCAGAACGGAGACCTTTTCAGTGACTACGTATTAGAACAGTGCTCTTGTGTTTTGGGCATTGTGTAACCAGATTCACATTGACAGAATGGTCCAGAAACTATTTGATGCAAACTCAGTTTCTTTGAAACATTATTTCCTAACAGACATAGATATTGAGATGAAAATAATCTTTGTTCTTGGTCTGACAATTTTGAGCTCTGTTTAGGTTAGATAGTAATATGATTTCCAAGAGTTATTTGTAGTAGATTTGATTGAACAAATGGAACTTTGTTTTTACATAGGTGATTTTAAATGTCAGCAAATAAGTCAAAGAAAAGTCTTGTATTTTACAAGAATACTTTAGATTTTCATTGCTATAGAACCCTTGATTCATATTGCTCTCAAGAAGTTTCAAAACATGCACAACTTGGATGATTCTTAATTACAATGGCTTTTAGCTTAAATCTAACTGCCATCTTGGCCTAATTATTATGTTTCCAAATTTTTACCTAAATGAAAAGTAAAAAATACACAGAAATGTCTTATCTCCCAAACACTCCCCTTTTTTATTCAAAATTAAAATGGCTAAAATCAGCTGTGGGATACACCTCTGATTAGCATGTTCACTAAAAAGGATGCCCTATTTTATGCAGAGATTGTTCCTGCTACCAGCTGTGGATTGTGCGGCACTGCCCTATTTTCATTTGGCCCACTGGAATGTGCTCCTCCCTCTGCCATACAAATAAAACCCTACTGATTACTGATTAGTTAATGGTGTATACCACCTGGTTTATAAAGCGTTGGACGATAGAGAGAAGTAAGTGGATGCTTAAACAGGAACTGAACATAAATACATGAGAACAATCGATATTTGCTACTTGGAGGTAAGCTGCTTCATCGTTTCTAATCCAATTCTTGTTCTTCTGCCAAAAGAAAATGATTGATACTTTTGTCCAATCTTACATGACCCAAAACAAAGCTCTCTCTTGTGTTCCATTGCTGGTGAGAAAGTGCTTCCTGTTTTGGGCAATGTGGGAACAGGGTTAAATCTTCCAGATATATGTAGGAGCATCCAAGTGGACAGTTCTCTAATTTTAATGCTTTCAACTCAGTTAAACCACAGTACTTTACATTGTTTTAATACATGCAAGTGCTTCCTAGTTTGACTAAGGTGAGGAGCAGATTATCTACAACCAGAGCCACAATGAGTTTAACTAAAAACCATTTCAGAAAAATCAGTGCACAAAACTCAGAACAGAGACCTTTATAGTGACTACATATTAGAACAGTGCTCTTGTGTTTTGGGCATTGTGCAACCAGATTCACTTTGACAGAATGGTCCAGAAACTATTTGATGCAAACTCAGTTTCTTTGAAACATTATTTCCTAACAGACATAGATATTGAGATGAAAATAATCTTTGTTCTTGGTCTGACAATTTTGAGCTCTGTTTAGCGTTAGATAGTAATATGATTTCCAAGAGTTATTGTAGTAGATTTGATTGAACAAATGGAACTTTGTTTTTACATAGGTGATTTTAATGTCAGCAAATAAGTCAAAGAAAAGTCTTGTATTTTACAAGAATACTTTAGATTTTCATTGCTATAGAACCCTTGATTCATAATGCTCTCAAGAAGTTTCAAAACATGCACAACTTGGATGATTCTTAATTACAATGGCTTTTAGCTTAAATCTAACTACCATCTTGGCCTATATATTATTTTTCCAAATTTTTTACCTAAATGAAAAGTAAAAAATACACAGAAATGTCTTATTCCCAAACACTCCCCTTTTTTATTCAAAATTAAAATGGCTAATATCAGCTGTGGGATACACCTCTGATTAGCATGTTCACTAAAAAGGTTCCCCATTTTTATGCATAGATTGTTCCTGCTACCAGCTGTGAATTGTGCGGCACTGCCCTATTTTCATTTGGCCCACTGGAATGTGCTCCTCCCTCTGCATAACAAAATAAAACCCTACTGATTACTGATTGGTTAATGGTGTATACCACCTGGTTTATAAAGCGTTGGACGATAGAGAGAAGTAAGTGGATGCTTAACAGGAACTGAACATAAATACATGAGAACAATCGATATTTGCTACTTGGAGGTAAGCTGCTTCATAGTTTCTAATCCAATTCTTGTTCTTCTGCCAAAAGAAAATGATTGATACTTTTGTCCCATCTTACATGACCCAAAACAAAGCTGTCTCTTGTGTTCCATTGCTGGTGAGAAAGTGCTTCCTGTTTTGGGCAATGTGGGAACAGGGTTAAATCTTCCAGATATATGTAGGAGCATCCAAGTTGACAGTTCTCTAATTTTAATGCTTTCAACTCAGTCAAACCACAGTACTTTACATTGTTTTAATAAATGCAAGTGCTTCCTATTTTGACTAAGGCGAGGAGCAGATTATCTACAACCAGAGCCACAATGAGTTTAACTAACAACCATTTCAGAAAAATCAGTGCACAAAACTCAGAACGGAGACCTTTTCAGTGACTACATATTAGAACAGTGCTCTTGTGTTTTGGGCATTGTGCAACCAGATTCACTTTGACAGAATGGTCCAGAAACTATTTGATGCAAACTCAGTTTCTTTGAAACATTATTTCCTAACAGACATAGATATTGAGATGAAAATAATCTTTGTTCTTGGTCTGACAATTTTGAGCTCTGTTTAGCGTTAGATAGTAATATGATTTCCAAGAGTTATTTGTAGTAGATTTGATTGAACAAATGGAACTTTGTTTTTACATAGGTGATTTTAATGTCAGCAAATAAGTCAAAGAAAAGTCTTGTATTTTACAAGAATACTTTAGATTTTTATTGCTATAGAACCCTTGATTCATATTGCTCTCAAGAAGTTTCAAAACATGCACAACTTGGATGATTCTTAATTACAATGGCTTTTAGCTTAAATCTAACTACCATCTTGGCCTATATATTATTTTTCCAAATTTTTTACCTAAATGAAAAGTAAAAAATACACAGAAATGTCTTATTCCCAAACACTCCCCTTTTTTATTCAAAATTAAAATGGCTAATATCAGCTGTGGGATACTCCTCTGATTAGCATGTTCACTAAAAAGATGCCCTATTGTTATGCAGAGATTGTTCCTGCTACCAGCTGTGGATTGTGCGGCACTGCCCTATTTTCATTTGGCCCACTGGAATGTGCTCCTCCCTCTGCATAACAAAATAAAACCCTACTGATTACTGATTAGTTAATGGTGTATACCACCTGGTTTATAAAGCGTTGGACGATAGAGAGAAGTAAGTGGATGCTTAAACAGGAACTGAACATAAATACATGAGAACAATCGATATTTGCTACTTGGAGGTAAGCTGCTTCATAGTTTTTAATCCAATTCTTGTTCTTCTGCCAAAAGAAAATGATTGATACTTTTGTCCCATCTTACATGACCCAAAACAAAGCTCTCTCTTGTGTTCCATTGCTGGTGAGAAAGTGCTTCCTGTTTTGGGCAATGTGGGAACAGGGTTAAATCTTCCAGATAAATGTAGGAGCATCCAAGTGGACAGTTCTCTAATTTTAATGCTTTCAACTCAGTCAAACCACAGTACTTTACATTGTTTTAATACATGCAAGTGCTTCCTAGTTTGACTAAGGTGAGGAGCAGATTATCTACAACCAGAGCCACAATGAGTTTAACTAACAACCATTTCAGAAAAATCAGTGCACAAAACCACAAAACTCAGAACGGAGACCTTTTCAGTGACTACATATTAGAACAGTGCTCTTGTGTTTTGGGCATTGTCTAACCAGATTCACATTGACAGAATGGTCCAGAAACTATTTGATGCAAACTCAGTTTCTTTGAAACATTATTTCCTAACAGACATAGATATTGAGATGAAAATAATCTTTGTACTTGGTCTGACAATTTTGAGCTATGTTTAGGGTTAGATAGTAATATGATTTCCAAGAGTTATTTGTAGTAGATTTGATTGAACAAATGGAACTTTGTTTTTACATAGGTGATTTTAATGTCAGCAAATAAGTCAAATAAAAGTCTTGAATTTTACAAGAATACTTTAGATTTTCATTGCTATAGAACCCTTGATTCATATTGCTCTCAAGAAGTTTCAAAACATGCACAACTTGGATGATTCTTAATTACAATGGTTTTTAGCTTAAATCTAACTGCCATCTTGGCCTAATTATTATGTTTCCAAATTTTTACCTAAATGAAAAGTAAAAAATACACAGAAATGTCTTATTCCCAAACACTCCCCTTTTTTATACAAAATTAAAATGGCTAAAATCAGCTGTGGGATACACCTCTGATTAGCATGTTCACTAAAAAGATACCCTATTGTTATGCAGAGATTGTTCCTGCTACCAGCTGTGGATTGTGCGGCACTGCCCTATTTTCATTTGGCCCACTGGAATGTGCTCCTCCATCTGCATAACAAAATAAAACCCTACTGATTACTGATTGGTTAATGGTGTATACCACCTGGTTTATAAAGCGTTGGACGATAGAGAGAAGTAAGTGGATGCTTAAACAGGAACTGAACATAAATACATGAGAACAATCGATATTTGCTACTTGGAGGTAAGCTGCTTCATAGTTTTTAATCCAATTCTTGTTCTTCTGCCAAAAGAAAATGATTGATACTTTTGTCCCATCTTACATGACCCAAAACAAAGCTCTCTCTTGTGTTCCATTGCTGGTGAGAAAGTGCTTCCTGTTTTGGGCAATGTGGGAACAGGGTTAAATCTTCCAGATAAATGTAGGAGCATCCAAGTGGACAGTTCTCTAATTTTAATGCTTTCAACTCAGTCAAACCACAGTACTTTACATTGTTTTAATACATGCAAGTGCTTCCTAGTTTGACTAAGGTGAGGAGCAGATTATCTACAACCAGAGCCACAATGAGTTTAACTAACAACCATTTCAGAAAAATCAGTGCACAAAACTCAGAACGGAGACCTTTTCAGTGACTACATATTAGAAAAGTGCTCTTGTGTTTTGGGCATTGTGTAACCAGATTCACTTTGACAGAATGGTCCAGAATCTATTTGATGCAAACTCAGTTTCTTTGAAACATTATTTCCTAACAGACATAGATATTGAGATGAAAATAATCTTTGTTCTTGGTCTGACAATTTTGAGCTCTGTTTAGCATTAGATAGTAATATGATTTCCAAGAGTTATTTGTAGTAGATTTGATTGAACAAATGGAACTTTGTTTAAACATAGGTGATTTTAATGTCAGCAAATAAGTCAAAGAAAAGTCTTGTATTTTACAAGAATACTTTAGATTTTCATTGCTATAGAACCCTTGATACATATTGCTCTCAAGAAGTTTCAAAACATGCACAACTTGGATGATTCTTAATTACAATGGCTTTTAGCTTAAATCTAACTGCCATCTTGGCCTAATTATTATGTTTCCAAATTTTTACCTAAATGAAAAGTAAAAAATACACAGAAATGTCTTATTCCCAAACACTCCCCTTTTTTATTCAAAATTAAAATAGCTAAAATCAGCTGTGGGATACACCTCTGATTAGCATGTTCACTAAAAAGATGCCCTATTGTTATGCAGAGATTGTTCCTGCTACCAGCTGTGGATTGTGCGGCACTGCCCTATTTTCATTTGGCCCACTGGAATGTGCTCCTCCCTCTGCATAACAAAATAAAACCCTACTGATTACTGATTAGTTAATGGTGTATACCACCTGGTTTATAAAGCGTTGGATGATAGAGAGAAGTAAGTGGATGCTTAAACAGGAACTGAACATAAATACATGAGAACAATCGATATTTGCTACTTGGAGGTAAGCTGCTTCATAGTTTCTAATCCAATTCTTGTTCTTCTGCCAAAAGAAAATGATTGATACTTTTGTCCCATCTTACATGACCCAAAACAAAGCTGTCTCTTGTGTTCCATTGCTGGTGAGAACGTGCTTCCTGTTTTGGGCAATGTGGGAACAGGGTTAAATCTTCCAGATATATGTAGGAGCATCCAAGTGGACAGTTCTCTAATTTTAATGCTTTCAACTCAGTCAAACCACAGTACTTTACATTGTTTTAATACATGCAAGTGCTTCCTAGTTTGACTAAGGTGAGGAGCAGATTATCTACAACCAGAGCCACAATGAGTTTAACTAACAACGATTTCAGAAAAATCAGTGCACAAAACCACAAAACTCAGAACGGAGACCTTTTCAGTGACTACATATTAGAACAGTGCTCTTGTGTTTTTGGGCATTGTGTAACCAGATTCACTTTGACAGAATGGTCCAGAAACTATTTGATGCAAACTCAGTTTCTTTGAAACATTATTTCCTAACAGACATAGATATTGAGATGAAAATAATCTTTGTTCTTGGTCTGACAATTTTGAGCTCTGTTAAGCGTTAGATAGTAATATGATTTCCAAGAGTTATTTGTAGTAGATTTGATTGAACAAATGGAACTTTGTTTTTACATAGGTGATTTTAATGTCAGCAAATAAGTCAAAGAAAAGTCTTGTATTTTACAAGAATACTTTAGATTTTCATTGCTATAGAACCCTTGATTCATAATGCTCTCAAGAAGTTTCAAAACATGCACAACTTGGATGATTCTTAATTACAATGGCTTTTAGCTTAAATCTAACTACCATCTTGGCCTATATATTATTTTTCCAAATTTTTTACCTAAATGAAAAGTAAAAAATACACAGAAATGTCTTATTCCCAAACACTCCCCTTTTTTATTCAAAATTAAAATGGCTAATATCAGCTGTGGGATACACCTCTGATTAGCATGTTCACTAAAAAGGTTCCCCATTTTTATGCAGAGATTGTTCCTGCTACCAGCTGTGAATTGTGCGGCACTGCCCTATTTTCATTTGGCCCACTGGAATGTGCTCCTCCCTCTGCATAACAAAATAAAACCCTAATGATTACTGATTGGTTAATGGTGTATACCACCTGGTTTATAAAGCATTGGACGATAGAGAGAAGTAAGTGGTAAATCTTCCAGATAAATGTAGGAGCATCCAAGTGGACAGTTCTCTAATTTTAATGCTTTCAACTCAGTCAAACCACAGTACTTTACATTGTTTTAATACATGCAAGTGCTTCCTAGTTTGACTAAGGTGAGGAGCAGATTATCTACAACCAGAGCCACAATGAGTTTAACTAACAACCATTTCAGAAAAATCAGTGCACAAAACTCAGAACGGAGACCTTTTCAGTGACTACATATTAGAACAGTGCTCTTGTGTTTTGGGCATTGTGTAACCAGATTCACTTTGACAGAATGGTCCAGAAACTATTTGATGCAAACTCAGTTTCTTTGAAACATTATTTCCTAACAGACATAGATATTGAGATGAAAATAATCTTTGTTCTTGGTCTGACAATTTTGAGCTCTGTTTAGGGTTAGATAGTAATATGATTTCCAATAGTTATTTGTAGTAGATTTGATTGAACAAATGGAACTTTGTTTTTACATAGGTGATTTTAATGTCAGCAAATAAGTCAAAGAAAAGTCTTGTATTTTACAAGAATACTTAAGATTTTCATTTCTATAGAACCCTTGATTCATATTGCTCTCAAGAAGTTTCAAAACATGCACAACTTGGATGATTCTTAATTACAATGGCTTTTAGCTTAAATCTAACTGCCATCTTGGCCTAATTATTATGTTTCCAAATTTTTACCTAAATGAAAAGTAAAAAATACACAGAAATGTCTTATTCCCAAACACTCCACTTTTTTATTCAAAATTAAAATGGCTAAAATCAGCTGTGGGATACACCTCTGATTAGCATGTTCACTAAAAAGATGGCCTATTGTTATGCAGAGATTGTTCCTGCTACCAGCTGTGGATTGTGCGGCACTGCCCTATTTTCATTTGGCCCACTGGAATGTGCTCCTCCCTCTGCATAACAAAATAAAACCCTACTGATTACTGATTAGTTAATGGTGTATACCACCTGGTTTATAAAGCGTTGGACGATAGAGAGAAGTAAGTGGATGCTTAAACAGGAACTGAACATAAATACATGAGAACAATCGATGTTTGCTACTTGGAGGTAAGCTGCTTCATAGTTTCTAATCCAATTCTCGTTCTTCTGCCAAAAGAAAATGATTGATACTTTTGTCCCATCTTACATGACCAAAAACAAAGCTCTCTCTTGTGTTCCATTGCTGGTGAGAAAGTGCTTCCTGTTTTGGGCAATGTGGGAACAGGGTTAAATATTCCAGATAAATGTAGGAGCATCCAAGTGGACAGTTCTCTAATTTTAATGCTTTCAACTCAGTCAAACCACAGTACTTTACATTGTTTTAATACATGCAAGTGCTTCCTAGTTTGACTAAGGTGAGGAGCAGATTATCTACAACCAGAGCCACAATGAGTTTAACTAACAACCATTTCAGAAAAATCAGTGCACAAAACTCAGAACGGAGACCTTTTCAGTGACTACATATTAGAACAGTGCTCTTGTGTTTTGGGCATTGTCTAACCAGATTCACATTGACAGAATGGTCCAGAAACTATTTGATGCAAACTCAGTTTCTTTGAAACATTATTTCCTAACAGACATAGATATTGAGATGAAAATAATCTTTGTACTTGGTCTGACAATTTTGAGCTATGTTTAGGGTTAGATAGTAATATGATTTCCAAGAGTTATTTGTAGTAGATTTGATTGAACAAATGGAACTTTGTTTTTACATAGGTGATTTTAATGTCAGCAAATAAGTCAAATAAAAGTCTTGAATTTTACAAGAATACTTTAGATTTTCATTGCTATAGAACCCTTGATTCATATTGCTCTCAAGAAGTTTCAAAACATGCACAACTTGGATGATTCTTAATTACAATGGTTTTTAGCTTAAATCTAACTGCCATCTTGGCCTAATTATTATGTTTCCAAATTTTTACCTAAATGAAAAGTAAAAAATACACAGAAATGTCTTATTCCCAAACACTCCCCTTTTTTATACAAAATTAAAATGGCTAAAATCAGCTGTGGGATACACCTCTGATTAGCATGTTCACTAAAAAGATGGCCTATTGTTATGCAGAGATTGTTCCTGCTACCAGCTGTGGATTGTGCGGCACTGCCCTATTTTCATTTGGCCCACTGGAATGTGCTCCTCCCTCTGCATAACAAAATAAAACCCTACTGATTACTGATTAGTTAATGGTGTATACCACCTGGTTTATAAAGCGTTGGACGATAGAGAGAAGTAAGTGGATGCTTAAACAGGAACTGAACATAAATACATGAGAACAATCGATATTTGCTACTTGGAGGTAAGCTGCTTCATAGTTTCTAATCCAATTCTTGTTCTTCTGCCAAAAGAAAATGATTGATACTTTTGTCCCATCTTACATGACCCAAAAGAAAGCTGTCTCTTGTGTTCCATTGCTGGTGAGAAAGTGCTTCCTGTTTTGGGCAATGTGGGAACAGGGTTAAATCTTCCAGATATATGTAGGAGCATCCAAGTTGACAGTTCTCTAATTTTAATGCTTTCAACTCAGTCAAACCACAGTACTTTACATTGTTTTAATACATGCAAGTGCTTCCTAGTTTGACTAAGGTGAGGAGCAGATTATCTACAACCAGAGCCACAATGAGTTTAACTAACAACCATTTCAGAAAAATCAGTGCACAAAACTCAGAACGGAGACCTTTTCAGTGACTACATATTAGAACAGTGCTCTTGTGTTTTGGGCATTGTGTAACCAGATTCACTTTGACAGAATGGTCCAGAAACTATTTGATGCAAACTCAGTTTCTTTGAAACATTATTTCCTAACAGACATAGATATTGAGATGAAAATAATCTTTGTTCTTGGTCTGACAATTTTGAGCTCTGTTTAGCGTTAGATAGTAATATGATTTCCAAGAGTTATTTGTAGTAGATTTGATTGAACAAATGGAACTTTGTTTTTACATAGGTGATTTTAATGTCAGCAAATAAGTCAAAGAAAAGTCTTGTATTTTACAAGAATACTTTAGATTTTCATTGCTATAGAACCCTTGATTCATATTGCTCTCAAGAAGTTTCAAAACATGCACAACTTGGATGATTCTTAATTACAATGGTTTTTAGCTTAAATCTAACTGCCATCTTGGCCTAATTATTATGTTTCCAAATTTTTACCTAAATGAAAAGTAAAAAATACACAGAAATGTCTTATTCCCAAACACTCCCCTTTTTTATTCAAAATTAAAATGGCTAAAATCAGCTGTGGGATACACCTCTGATTAGCATGTTCACTAAAAAGATGCCCTATTGTTATGCAGAGATTGTTCCTGCTACCAGCTGTGGATTGTGCGGCACTGCCCTATTTTCATTTGGCCCACTGGAATGTGCTCCTCCCTCTGCATAACAAAATAAAACCCTACTGATTACTGATTAGTTAATGGTGTATACCACCTGGTTTATAAAGCGTTGGACGATAGAGAGAAGTAAGTGGATGCTTAAACAGGAACTGAACATAAATACATGAGAACAATCGATATTTGCTACTTGGAGGTAAGCTGCTTCATAGTTTCTAATCCAATTCTTGTTCTTCTGCCAAAAGAAAATGATTGATACTTTTGTCCCATCTTACATGACCCAAAACAAAGCTCTCTCTTGTGTTCCATTGCTGGTGAGAAAGTGCTTCCTGTTTTGGGCAATGTGGGAACAGGGTTAAATCTTCCAGATAAATGTAGGAGCATCCAAGTGGACAGTTCTCTAATTTTAATGCTTTCAACTCAGTCAAACCACAGTACTTTACATTGTTTTAATACATGCAAGTGCTTCCTAGTTTGACTAAGGTGAGGAGCAGATTATCTACAACCAGAGCCACAATGAGTTTAACTAACAACCATTTCAGAAAAATCAGTGCACAAAACTCAGAACGGAGACCTTTTCAGTGACTACATATTAGAACAGTGCTCTTGTGTTTTGGGCATTGTGTAACCAGATTCACTTTGACAGAATGGTCCAGAAACTATTTGATGCAAACTCAGTTTCTTTGAAACATTATTTCCTAACAGACATAGATATTGAGATGAAAATAATCTTTGTTCTTGGTCTGACAATTTTGAGCTCTGTTTAGGGTTAGATAGTAATATGATTTCCAAGAGTTATTTGTAGTAGATTTGATTGAACAAATGGAACTTTGTTTTTACATAGGTGATTTTAATGTCAGCAAATAAGTCAAAGAAAAGTCTTGTATTTTACAAGAATACTTAAGATTTTCATTTCTATAGAACCCTTGATTCATATTGCTCTCAAGAAGTTTCAAAACATGCACAACTTGGATGATTCTTAATTACAATGGCTTTTAGCTTAAATCTAACTGCCATCTTGGCCTAATTATTATGTTTCCAAATTTTTACCTAAATGAAAAGTAAAAAATACACAGAAATGTCTTATTCCCAAACACTCCACTTTTTTATTCAAAATTAAAATGGCTAAAATCAGCTGTGGGATACACCTCTGATTAGCATGTTCACTAAAAAGATGGCCTATTGTTATGCAGAGATTGTTCCTGCTACCAGCTGTGGATTGTGCGGCACTGCCCTATTTTCATTTGGCCCACTGGAATGTGCTCCTCCCTCTGCATAACAAAATAAAACCCTACTGATTACTGATTAGTTAATGGTGTATACCACCTGGTTTATAAAGCGTTGGACGATAGAGAGAAGTAAGTGGATGCTTAAACAGGAACTGAACATAAATACATGAGAACAATCGATGTTTGCTACTTGGAGGTAAGCTGCTTCATAGTTTCTAATCCAATTCTCGTTCTTCTGCCAAAAGAAAATGATTGATACTTTTGTCCCATCTTACATGACCAAAAACAAAGCTCTCTCTTGTGTTCCATTGCTGGTGAGAAAGTGCTTCCTGTTTTGGGCAATGTGGGAACAGGGTTAAATATTCCAGATAAATGTAGGAGCATCCAAGTGGACAGTTCTCTAATTTTAATGCTTTCAACTCAGTCAAACCACAGTACTTTACATTGTTTTAATACATGCAAGTGCTTCCTAGTTTGACTAAGGTGAGGAGCAGATTATCTACAACCAGAGCCACAATGAGTTTAACTAACAACCATTTCAGAAAAATCAGTGCACAAAACTCAGAACGGAGACCTTTTCAGTGACTACATATTAGAACAGTGCTCTTGTGTTTTGGGCATTGTCTAACCAGATTCACATTGACAGAATGGTCCAGAAACTATTTGATGCAAACTCAGTTTCTTTGAAACATTATTTCCTAACAGACATAGATATTGAGATGAAAATAATCTTTGTACTTGGTCTGACAATTTTGAGCTATGTTTAGGGTTAGATAGTAATATGATTTCCAAGAGTTATTTGTAGTAGATTTGATTGAACAAATGGAACTTTGTTTTTACATAGGTGATTTTAATGTCAGCAAATAAGTCAAATAAAAGTCTTGAATTTTACAAGAATACTTTAGATTTTCATTGCTATAGAACCCTTGATTCATATTGCTCTCAAGAAGTTTCAAAACATGCACAACTTGGATGATTCTTAATTACAATGGTTTTTAGCTTAAATCTAACTGCCATCTTGGCCTAATTATTATGTTTCCAAATTTTTACCTAAATGAAAAGTAAAAAATACACAGAAATGTCTTATTCCCAAACACTCCCCTTTTTTATACAAAATTAAAATGGCTAAAATCAGCTGTGGGATACACCTCTGATTAGCATGTTCACTAAAAAGATACCCTATTGTTATGCAGAGATTGTTCCTGCTACCAGCTGTGGATTGTGCGGCACTGCCCTATTTTCATTTGGCCCACTGGAATGTGCTCCTCCCTCTGCATAACAAAATAAAACCCTACTGATTACTGATTAGTTAATGGTGTATACCACCTGGTTTATAAAGCGTTGGACGATAGAGAGAAGTAAGTGGATGCTTAAACAGGAACTGAACATAAATACATGAGAACAATCGATATTTGCTACTTGGAGGTAAGCTGCTTCATAGTTTCTAATCCAATTCTTGTTCTTCTGCCAAAAGAAAATGATTGATACTTTTGTCCCATCTTACATGACCCAAAACAAAGCTGTCTCTTGTGTTCCATTGCTGGTGAGAAAGTGCTTCCTGTTTTGGGCAATGTGGGAACAGGGTTAAATCTTCCAGATATATGTAGGAGCATCCAAGTTGACAGTTCTCTAATTTTAATGCTTTCAACTCAGTCAAACCACAGTACTTTACATTGTTTTAATACATGCAAGTGCTTCCTAGTTTGACTAAGGTGAGGAGCAGATTATCTACAACCAGAGCCACAATGAGTTTAACTAACAACCATTTCAGAAAAATTAGTGCACAAAACTCAGAACGGAGACCTTTTCAGTGACTACATATTAGAACAGTGCTCTTGTGTTTTGGGCATTGTGTAACCAGATTCACTTTGACAGAATGGTCCAGAAACTATTTGATGCAAACTCAGTTTCTTTGAAACATTATTTCCTAACAGACATAGATATTGAGATGAAAATAATCTTTGTTCTTGGTCTGACAATTTTGAGCTCTGTTTAGCGTTAGATAGTAATATGATTTCCAAGAGTTATTTGTAGTAGATTTGATTGAACAAATGGAACTTTGTTTAAACATAGGTGATTTTAATGTCAGCAAATAAGTCAAAGAAAAGTCTTGTATTTTACAAGAATACTTTAGATTTTCATTGCTATAGAACCCTTGATACATATTGCTCTCAAGAAGTTTCAAAACATGCACAACTTGGATGATTCTTAATTACAATGGCTTTTAGCTTAAATCTAACTGCCATCTTGGCCTAATTATTATGTTTCCAAATTTTTACCTAAATGAAAAGTAAAAAATACACAGAAATGTCTTATTCCCAAACACTCCCCTTTTTTATTCAAAATTAAAATAGCTAAAATCAGCTGTGGGATACACCTCTGATTAGCATGTTCACTAAAAAGATGCCCTATTGTTATGCAGAGATTGTTCCTGCTACCAGCTGTGGATTGTGCGGCACTGCCCTATTTTCATTTGGCCCACTGGAATGTGCTCCTCCCTCTGCATAACAAAATAAAACCCTACTGATTACTGATTAGTTAATGGTGTATACCACCTGGTTTATAAAGCGTTGGACGATAGAGAGAAGTAAGTGGATGCTTAAACAGGAACTGAACATAAATACATGAGAACAATCGATATTTGCTACTTGGAGGTAAGCTGCTTCATAGTTTCTAATCCAATTCTTGTTCTTCTGCCAAAAGAAAATGATTGATACTTTTGTCCCATCTTACATGACCCAAAACAAAGCTGTCTCTTGTGTTCCATTGCTGGTGAGAACATGCTTCCTGTTTTGGGCAATGTGGGAACAGGGTTAAATCTTCCAGATATATGTAGGAGCATCCAAGTGGACAGTTCTCTAATTTTAATGCTTTCAACTCAGTCAAACCACAGTACTTTACATTGTTTTAATACATGCAAGTGCTTCCTAGTTTGACTAAGGTGAGGAGCAGATTATCTACAACCAGAGCCACAATGAGTTTAACTAACAACGATTTCAGAAAAATCAGTGCACAAAACCACAAAACTCAGAACGGAGACCTTTTCAGTGACTACATATTAGAACAGTGCTCTTGTGTTTTTGGGCATTGTGTAACCAGATTCACTTTGACAGAATGGTCCAGAAACTATTTGATGCAAACTCAGTTTCTTTGAAACATTATTTCCTAACAGACATAGATATTGAGATGAAAATAATCTTTGTTCTTGGTCTGACAATTTTGAGCTCTGTTAAGCGTTAGATAGTAATATGATTTCCAAGAGTTATTTGTAGTAGATTTGATTGAACAAATGGAACTTTGTTTTTACATAGGTGATTTTAATGTCAGCAAATAAGTCAAAGAAAAGTCTTGTATTTTACAAGAATACTTTAGATTTTCATTGCTATAGAACCCTTGATTCATAATGCTCTCAAGAAGTTTCAAAACATGCACAACTTGGATGATTCTTAATTACAATGGCTTTTAGCTTAAATCTAACTACCATCTTGGCCTATATATTATTTTTCCAAATTTTTTACCTAAATGAAAAGTAAAAAATACACAGAAATGTCTTATTCCCAAACACTCCCCTTTTTTATTCAAAATTAAAATGGCTAATATCAGCTGTGGGATACACCTCTGATTAGCATGTTCACTAAAAAGGTTCCCCATTTTTATGCAGAGATTGTTCCTGCTACCAGCTGTGAATTGTGCGGCACTGCCCTATTTTCATTTGGCCCACTGGAATGTGCTCCTCCCTCTGCATAACAAAATAAAACCCTACTGATTACTGATTGGTTAATGGTGTATACCACCTGGTTTATAAAGCATTGGACGATAGAGAGAAGTAAGTGGTAAATCTTCCAGATAAATGTAGGAGCATCCAAGTGGACAGTTCTCTAATTTTAATGCTTTCAACTCAGTCAAACCACAGTACTTTACATTGTTTTAATACATGCAAGTGCTTCCTAGTTTGACTAAGGTGAGGAGCAGATTATCTACAACCAGAGCCACAATGAGTTTAACTAACAACCATTTCAGAAAAATCAGTGCACAAAACTCAGAACGGAGACCTTTTCAGTGACTACATATTAGAACAGTGCTCTTGTGTTTTGGGCATTGTCTAACCAGATTCACATTGACAGAATGGTCCAGAAACTATTTGATGCAAACTCAGTTTCTTTGAAACATTATTTCCTAACAGACATAGATATTGAGATGAAAATAATCTTTGTTCTTGGTCTGACAATTTTGAGCTCTGTTTAGGGTTAGATAGTAATATGATTTCCAATAGTTATTTGTAGTAGATTTGATTGAACAAATGGAACTTTGTTTTTACATAGGTGATTTTAATGTCAGCAAATAAGTCAAAGAAAAGTCTTGTATTTTACAAGAATACTTAAGATTTTCATTTCTATAGAACCCTTGATTCATATTGCTCTCAAGAAGTTTCAAAACATGCACAACTTGGATGATTCTTAATTACAATGGCTTTTAGCTTAAATTTAACTGCCATCTTGGCCTAATTATTATGTTTCCAAATTTTTACCTAAATGAAAAGTAAAAAATACACAGAAATGTCTTATTCCCAAACACTCCACTTTTTTATTCAAAATTAAAATGGCTAAAATCAGCTGTGGGATACACCTCTGATTAGCATGTTCACTAAAAAGATGGCCTATTGTTATGCAGAGATTGTTCCTGCTACCAGCTGTGGATTGTGCGGCACTGCCCTATTTTCATTTGGCCCACTGGAATGTGCTCCTCCCTCTGCATAACAAAATAAAACCCTACTGATTACTGATTAGTTAATGGTGTATACCACCTGGTTTATAAAGCGTTGGACGATAGAGAGAAGTAAGTGGATGCTTAAACAGGAACTGAACATAAATACATGAGCACAATCGATGTTTGCTACTTGGAGGTAAGCTGCTTCATAGTTTCTAATCCAATTCTCGTTCTTCTGCCAAAAGAAAATGATTGATACTTTTGTCCCATCTTACATGACCAAAAACAAAGCTCTCTCTTGTGTTCCATTGCTGGTGAGAAAGTGCTTCCTGTTTTGGGCAATGTGGGAACAGGGTTAAATATTCCAGATAAATGTAGGAGCATCCAAGTGGACAGTTCTCTAATTTTAATGCTTTCAACTCAGTCAAACCACAGTACTTTACATTGTTTTAATACATGCAAGTGCTTCCTAGTTTGACTAAGGTGAGGAGCAGATTATCTACAACCAGAGCCACAATGAGTTTAACTAACAACCATTTCAGAAAAATCAGTGCACAAAACTCAGAACGGAGACCTTTTCAGTGACTACATATTAGAACAGTGCTCTTGTGTTTTGGGCATTGTCTAACCAGATTCACATTGACAGAATGGTCCAGAAACTATTTGATGCAAACTCAGTTTCTTTGAAACATTATTTCCTAACAGACATAGATATTGAGATGAAAATAATCTTTGTACTTGGTCTGACAATTTTGAGCTATGTTTAGGGTTAGATAGTAATATGATTTCCAAGAGTTATTTGTAGTAGATTTGATTGAACAAATGGAACTTTGTTTTTACATAGGTGATTTTAATGTCAGCAAATAAGTCAAATAAAAGTCTTGAATTTTACAAGAATACTTTAGATTTTCATTGCTATAGAACCCTTGATTCATATTGCTCTCAAGAAGTTTCAAAACATGCACAACTTGGATGATTCTTAATTACAATGGTTTTTAGCTTAAATCTAACTGCCATCTTGGCCTAATTATTATGTTTCCAAATTTTTACCTAAATGAAAAGTAAAAAATACACAGAAATGTCTTATTCCCAAACACTCCCCTTTTTTATACAAAATTAAAATGGCTAAAATCAGCTGTGGGATACACCTCTGATTAGCATGTTCACTAAAAAGATACCCTATTGTTATGCAGAGATTGTTCCTGCTACCAGCTGTGGATTGTGCGGCACTGCCCTATTTTCATTTGGCCCACTGGAATGTGCTCCTCCCTCTGCATAACAAAATAAAACCCTACTGATTACTGATTAGTTAATGGTGTATACCACCTGGTTTATAAAGCGTTGGACGATAGAGAGAAGTAAGTGGATGCTTAAACAGGAACTGAACATAAATACATGAGAACAATCGATATTTGCTACTTGGAGGTAAGCTGCTTCATAGTTTCTAATCCAATTCTTGTTCTTCTGCCAAAAGAAAATGATTGATACTTTTGTCCCATCTTACATGACCCAAAAGAAAGCTGTCTCTTGTGTTCCATTGCTGGTGAGAAAGTGCTTCCTGTTTTGGGCAATGTGGGAACAGGGTTAAATCTTCCAGATATATGTAGGAGCATCCAAGTTGACAGTTCTCTAATTTTAATGCTTTCAACTCAGTCAAACCACAGTACTTTACATTGTTTTAATACATGCAAGTGCTTCCTAGTTTGACTAAGGTGAGGAGCAGATTATCTACAACCAGAGCCACAATGAGTTTAACTAACAACCATTTCAGAAAAATTAGTGCACAAAACTCAGAACGGAGACCTTTTCAGTGACTACATATTAGAACAGTGCTCTTGTGTTTTGGGCATTGTGTAACCAGATTCACTTTGACAGAATGGTCCAGAAACTATTTGATGCAAACTCAGTTTCTTTGAAACATTATTTCCTAACAGACATAGATATTGAGATGAAAATAATCTTTGTTCTTGGTCTGACAATTTTGAGCTCTGTTTAGCGTTAGATAGTAATATGATTTCCAAGAGTTATTTGTAGTAGATTTGATTGAACAAATGGAACTTTGTTTAAACATAGGTGATTTTAATGTCAGCAAATAAGTCAAAGAAAAGTCTTGTATTTTACAAGAATACTTTAGATTTTCATTGCTATAGAACCCTTGATACATATTGCTCTCAAGAAGTTTCAAAACATGCACAACTTGGATGATTCTTAATTACAATGGCTTTTAGCTTAAATCTAACTGCCATCTTGGCCTAATTATTATGTTTCCAAATTTTTACCTAAATGAAAAGTAAAAAATACACAGAAATGTCTTATTCCCAAACACTCCCCTTTTTTATTCAAAATTAAAATAGCTAAAATCAGCTGTGGGATACACCTCTGATTAGCATGTTCACTAAAAAGATGCCCTATTGTTATGCAGAGATTGTTCCTGCTACCAGCTGTGGATTGTGCGGCACTGCCCTATTTTCATTTGGCCCACTGGAATGTGCTCCTCCCTCTGCATAACAAAATAAAACCCTACTGATTACTGATTAGTTAATGGTGTATACCACCTGGTTTATAAAGCGTTGGACGATAGAGAGAAGTAAGTGGATGCTTAAACAGGAACTGAACATAAATACATGAGAACAATCGATATTTGCTACTTGGAGGTAAGCTGCTTCATAGTTTCTAATCCAATTCTTGTTCTTCTGCCAAAAGAAAATGATTGATACTTTTGTCCCATCTTACATGACCCAAAACAAAGCTGTCTCTTGTGTTCCATTGCTGGTGAGAACGTGCTTCCTGTTTTGGGCAATGTGGGAACAGGGTTAAATCTTCCAGATATATGTAGGAGCATCCAAGTGGACAGTTCTCTAATTTTAATGCTTTCAACTCAGTCAAACCACAGTACTTTACATTGTTTTAATACATGCAAGTGCTTCCTAGTTTGACTAAGGTGAGGAGCAGATTATCTACAACCAGAGCCACAATGAGTTTAACTAACAACGATTTCAGAAAAATCAGTGCACAAAACCACAAAACTCAGAACGGAGACCTTTTCAGTGACTACATATTAGAACAGTGCTCTTGTGTTTTTGGGCATTGTGTAACCAGATTCACTTTGACAGAATGGTCCAGAAACTATTTGATGCAAACTCAGTTTCTTTGAAACATTATTTCCTAACAGACATAGATATTGAGATGAAAATAATCTTTGTTCTTGGTCTGACAATTTTGAGCTCTGTTTAGCGTTAGATAGTAATATGATTTCCAAGAGTTATTTGTAGTAGATTTGATTGAACAAATGGAACTTTGTTTTTACATAGGTGATTTTAATGTCAGCAAATAAGTCAAAGAAAAGTCTTGTATTTTACAAGAATACTTTAGATTTTCATTGCTATAGAACCCTTGATTCATAATGCTCTCAAGAAGTTTCAAAACATGCACAACTTGGATGATTCTTAATTACAATGGCTTTTAGCTTAAATATAACTACCATCTTGGCCTATATATTATTTTTCCAATTTTTTTACCTAAATGAAAAGTAAAAAATACACAGAAATGTCTTATTCCCAAACACTCCCCTTTTTTATTCAAAATTAAAATCGCTAATATCAGCTGTGGGATACACCTCTGATTAGCATGTTCACTAAAAAGATTCCCCATTTTTATGCAGAGATTGTTCCTGCTACCAGCTGTGAATTGTGCGGCACTGCCCTATTTTCATTTGGCCCACTGGAATGTGCTCCTCCCTCTGCATAACAAAATAAAACCCTACTGATTACTGATTGGTTAATGGTGTATACCACCTGGTTTATAAAGCATTGGACGATAGAGAGAAGTAAGTGGTAAATCTTCCAGATAAATGTAGGAGCATCCAAGTGGACAGTTCTCTAATTTTAATGCTTTCAACTCAGTCAAACCACAGTACTTTACATTGTTTTAATACATGCAAGTGCTTCCTAGTTTGACTAAGGTGAGGAGCAGATTATCTACAACCAGAGCCACAATGAGTTTAACTAACAACCATTTCAGAAAAATCAGTGCACAAAACTCAGAACGGAGACCTTTTCAGTGACTACATATTAGAACAGTGCTCTTGTGTTTTGGGCATTGTGTAACCAGATTCACTTTGACAGAATGGTCCAGAAACTATTTGATGCAAACTCAGTTTCTTTGAAACATTATTTCCTAACAGACATAGATATTGAGATGAAAATAATCTTTGTTCTTGGTCTGACAATTTTGAGCTCTGTTTAGGGTTAGATAGTAATATGATTTCCAATAGTTATTTGTAGTAGATTTGATTGAACAAATGGAACTTTGTTTTTACATAGGTGATTTTAATGTCAGCAAATAAGTCAAAGAAAAGTCTTGTATTTTACAAGAATACTTAAGATTTTCATTTCTATAGAACCCTTGATTCATATTGCTCTCAAGAAGTTTCAAAACATGCACAACTTGGATGATTCTTAATTACAATGGCTTTTAGCTTAAATCTAACTGCCATCTTGGCCTAATTATTATGTTTCCAAATTTTTACCTAAATGAAAAGTAAAAAATACACAGAAATGTCTTATTCCCAAACACTCCACTTTTTTATTCAAAATTAAAATGGCTAAAATCAGCTGTGGGATACACCTCTGATTAGCATGTTCACTAAAAAGATGGCCTATTGTTATGCAGAGATTGTTCCTGCTACCAGCTGTGGATTGTGCGGCACTGCCCTATTTTCATTTGGCCCACTGGAATGTGCTCCTCCCTCTGCATAACAAAATAAAACCCTACTGATTACTGACAATAGCTGAAGTTGGCCCAATAATGTTCCCTCCCCCTAAAATTTAAGGACTGTCTTGGTACAGTAAAAATAGCATACATATAATTTAAAAAGAAATTTATTACATAAAGGATTGTACAATAAATACATGATTAAAATAGAAAAAACAGAGGCCTAAGATAACTCGAGGCAATTTCTGTAATTTACAACCATATGGAATGATCTGAGTCTCGACTAGTTTCGTGGTTTGACCACTTCTTCAGGAGAATCATTCTACAAAACAATACAATGAAAAATAAGACAAGAAAATTGGTAGACAATAATTCAGCTGAAGATTAATATAGATATTAAAGTTTGATTGGAACTGGCTTACCCGCCATATATGGTGGTCATGCGTGGCACCAACCCGCCGGAGCAATATACCCTGTGCGGTGGACTGGGGGGAATATGCGAGGATCTTCTAGGGGGGGCATAATGTGAAATATGATGAACGGTGCTAGGCTGGGTTAACTCGGTTCATTCCACTCTGCCCTACGCAAGGCGAGTGTGTTAGCAGATCGGAAACCATTCCGATCTGGTAGGGATCTACGTGGCATCCACACGTGGTACCCCCAACCGTTATATCACCCATCCCTAGACATAAATATTGTAATATTATAATGTTTATCATCTTTTCATCCTTATTACTATGTTATTTTGGGGCTACATTCCCCATGCTTTATACAATTAAGCCAACTACATTCTTCAGGATTAATATTTCACTAATTGTCTAGCCTATTACCTATCCACTGATTATTAGGGTTAAATTATACATTTTCCCTCTTACTAATTGCTTACTTTTGTCACGGTTTTTTCTCTCCCTATTTACTTAGCCATTTTTTACCATTTTCTTTTCTCAACTCCAATGTTAGTTTACATCACTTTAATTGCGGGCCCACCCGGCCCCCCCCCCCCCCCCCCCCCTCACCCATTTTTCACATCACCTTCACTTAATTGATCTTTATCACTTCACAATAGGCTACTTCATTTAGATCAATATGCCTCGATCCTTAGCCCTGATCCTATGTATCTGCCCTAACATCAGTCCTACATTGCCTTATAGTCCCTATGACCAACTAGCCCTTGCTCTGTGACCATCTCCTCATATGTTTTACCCACATTAGGTAATCGAACATTGGGGGGATATACTCCTCCCCCCTACATTGCATATTGCTTTGTTTATATCCATATTTTTAATTCATTATGCTCATGTTTATTTTGCCACTGGCAACCCCCGGTGGTTCAGTGTGGCCCGTTGCCGTCCGGATTGTTCCCCTGCGGTGGACCGGTGTTTCTCCTGGTAGGGGTGACCTTTGTCACCCCCTCTTGTTCTCCCCGTGCTGGGCTTATGGCTCCATAGCTCGGGTCGAACGCGCATGCGCGGTAGCGTCAATCACGCACCCGCGTCACGTGGAGAAACTGACCTGGTTACGTCACACGCGCTGCCCTCCGGCGGCGTGTCTGGCGTCCCCGGGTTGGGGAGCTCATTTAACGGGCCTCCGCCCGTGGATGAGCACGCAAGGATCTTTCCATGGATATGTCCATTATGCGGGGTAGAGGCTGGAGACTGCTACTAACCTATGAGCGGCTCCCCAGAGGTATGGCCCTGGTTCTTATTGGCATTTTCGCCATATAAGTCTCCACTGTAACCACTACTGCAATCCCCTTGTTTTTACCCATAGATGCTAACCAACCTGTTTCCCACAGTTATATGGTTTGCAATATCTATCCTTACACATACCGTTTACCCACTGTATGTTTATTTACCATTGCATTGGGTTACCCCCTACCTCCATCATGCCTCTACCCACGCAGTACTATTTATTATCATTTGTTTTGGCAATCCATCCCCATTTATCGGTGAGTCTAATTTTTCATTGTCTCCCGTGTTAATTCATCTAACCTAGGTGATGGGCATTTTTCCCCTCACTTTCCCCTGCCCTTCTCACACTCTTCTCCTTTCTTCCCTTGGCGCCCCCCATCTTCACCCCTTTTTATCCACACCCCTTCCCTACCCTTCACTTTCCTCCCCCTCCCCTTTGTCCCCTTTCCACTATTTTTCCCTTCCCCCTTCCCTTTCCCCCTTCTCCTCATCTACACCTGCTCCCCAACCCTTCACATCCTTCTTCCCCTTCCCTTTCTCTTCCTTCCTTTCTCTCTCCCCCTTCCTTCCACCTTTTTCCCCCCCCCCTTTTTCTTTTCACCCCTCCCCCTTGTCTCCTCCCCCCCCCCTTTCCACCTTGTCCCTCACTCCCTCTTCCCACCCCACCTCTCACTTCCTTTCCCTTCCCCTTCACTTGGTGGTCCCCTCCACTCCACTAGTGCTCCTTGCCTTAACCTTTATTTCACATTATGCCCCCCCTAGAAGATCCTCGCATATTCCCCCCAGTCCACCGCACAGGGTATATTGCTCCGGCGGGTTGGTGCCACGCATGACCACCATATATGGCGGGTAAGCCAGTTCCAATCAAACTTTAATATCTATATTAATCTTCAGCTGAATTATTGTCTACCAATTTTCTTGTCTTATTTTTCATTGTATTGTTTTGTAGAATGATTCTCCTGAAGAAGTGGTCAAACCACGAAACTAGTCGAGACTCAGATCATTCCATATGGTTGTAAATTACAGAAATTGCCTCGAGTTATCTTAGGCCTCTGTTTTTTCTATTTTAATCATGTATTTATTGTACAATCCTTTATGTAATAAATTTCTTTTTAAATTATATGTATGCTATTTTTACTGTACCAAGACAGTCCTTAAATTTTAGGGGGAGGGAACATTATTGGGCCAACTTCAGCTATTGTCCCTCTTTCCCTCTTGCCCCGCCCTTCTCTGTTGTTATATACTTTCCCGGATGATGGTACACCCCTATTGATTACTACCCTATGTATAGGAGGCTATACTCAAAATTCCTGCATATTCATTGGGTGGATAACACACCCGTTTCTCCTTTCTCTCCGAGTGCCTCTAACTTGTAATTTTATTACCCAACTATATATCTATATCGATTCCCTTGGAGATTGTCCATCAGGCTAGATGACACATGGACACACTTGGCATCTAGTATGTAGGACCATTAACTTTCCTTGCATTTAGATTTCCTATTCCTTAACTAGATACCTTAACCCTTCAATTGTTTGGGCCCACTCCGGCCCTAACTACTACAACCAATATGATGAACGGTGCTAGGCTGGGTTAACTCGGTTCATTCCACTCTGCCCTACGCAAGGCGAGTGTGTTAGCAGATCGGAAACCATTCCGATCTGGTAGGGATCTACGTGGCATCCACACGTGGTACCCCCAACCGTTATATCACCCATCCCTAGACATAAATATTGTAATATTATAATGTTTATCATCTTTTCATCCTTATTACTATGTTATTTTGGGGCTACATTCCCCATGCTTTATACAATTAAGCCAACTACATTCTTCAGGATTAATATTTCACTAATTGTCTAGCCCATTACCTATCCACTGATTATTAGGGTTAAATTATACATTTTCCCTCTTACTAATTGCTTACTTTTGTCACGGTTTTTTCTCTCCCTATTTACTTAGCCATTTTTTACCATTTTCTTTTCTCAACTCCAATGTTAGTTTACATCACTTTAATTGCGGGCCTATCCGGCCCCCCCCCCCCCCCCCCCCCTCACCCATTTTTCACATCACCTTCACTTAATTGATCTTTATCACTTCACAATAGGCTACTTCATTTAGATCAATATGCCTCGATCCTTAGCCCTGATCCTATGTATCTGCCCTAACATCAGTCCTACATTGCCTTATAGTCCCTATGACCAACTAGCCCTTGCTCTGTGACCATCTCCTCATATGTTTTACCCACATTAGGTAATCGAACATTGGGGGGATATACTCCTCCCCCCTACATTGCATATTGCTTTGTTTATATCCATATTTTTAATTCATTATGCTCATGTTTATTTTGCCAATGGCAACCCCCGGTGGTTCAGTGTGGCCCGTTGCCGTCCGGATTGTTCCCCTGCGGTGGACCGGTGTTTCTCCTGGTAGGGGTGACCTTTGTCACCCCCTCTTGTTCTCCCCGTGCTGGGCTTATGGCTCCATAGCTCGGGTCGAACGCGCATGCGCGGTAGCGTCAATCACGCACCCGCGTCACGTGGAGAAACTGACCTGGTTACGTCACACGCGCTGCCCTCCGGCGGCGTGTCTGGCGTCCCCGGGTTGGGGAGCTCATTTAACGGGCCTCCGCCCGTGGATGAGCACGCAAGGATCTTTCCATGGATATGTCCATTATGCGGGGTAGAGGCTGGAGACTGCTACTAACCTATGAGCGGCTCCCCAGAGGTATGGCCCTGGTTCTTATTGGCATTTTCGCCATATAAGTCTCCACTGTAACCACTACTGCAATCCCCTTGTTTTTACCCATAGATGCTAACCAACCTGTTTCCCACAGTTATATGGTTTGCAATATCTATCCTTACACATACCGTTTACCCACTGTATGTTTATTTACCATTGCATTGGGTTACCCCCTACCTCCATCATGCCTCTACCCACGCAGTACTATTTATTATCATTTGTTTTGGCAATCCATCCCCATTTATCGGTGAGTCTAATTTTTCATTGTCTCCCGTGTTAATTCATCTAACCTAGGTGATGGGCATTTTTCCCCTCACTTTCCCCTGCCCTTCTCACACTCTTCTCCTTTCTTCCCTTGGCGCCCCCCATCTTCACCCCTTTTTATCCACACCCCTTCCCTACCCTTCACTTTCCTCCCCCTCCCCTTTGTCCCCTTTCCACTATTTTTCCCTTCCCCCTTCCCTTTCCCCCTTCTCCTCATCTACACCTGCTCCCCAACCCTTCACATCCTTCTTCCCCTTCCCTTTCTCTTCCTTCCTTTCTCTCTCCCCCTTCCTTCCACCTTTTTCCCCCCCCCCTTTTTCTTTTCACCCCTCCCCCTTGTCTCCTCCCCCCCCCCTTTCCACCTTGTCCCTCACTCCCTCTTCCCACCCCACCTCTCACTTCCTTTCCCTTCCCCTTCACTTGGTGGTCCCCTCCACTCCACTAGTGCTCCTTGCCTTAACCTTTATTTCACATTATGCCCCCCCTAGAAGATCCTCGCATATTCCCCCCAGTCCACCGCACAGGGTATATTGCTCCGGCGGGTTGGTGCCACGCATGACCACCATATATGGCGGGTAAGCCAGTTCCAATCAAACTTTAATATCTATATTAATCTTCAGCTGAATTATTGTCTACCAATTTTCTTGTCTTATTTTTCATTGTATTGTTTTGTAGAATGATTCTCCTGAAGAAGTGGTCAAACCACGAAACTAGTCGAGACTCAGATCATTCCATATGGTTGTAAATTACAGAAATTGCCTCGAGTTATCTTAGGCCTCTGTTTTTTCTATTTTAATCATGTATTTATTGTACAATCCTTTATGTAATAAATTTCTTTTTAAATTATATGTATGCTATTTTTACTGTACCAAGACAGTCCTTAAATTTTAGGGGGAGGGAACATTATTGGGCCAACTTCAGCTATTGTCCCTCTTTCCCTCTTGCCCCGCCCTTCTCTGTTGTTATATACTTTCCCGGATGATGGTACACCCCTATTGATTACTACCCTATGTATAGGAGGCTATACTCAAAATTCCTGCCTACTGATTACTGATTAGTTAATGGTGTATACCACCTGGTTTATAAAGCGTTGGACGATAGAGAGAAGTAAGTGGATGCTTAAACAGGAACTGAACATAAATACATGAGAACAATCGATGTTTGCTACTTGGAGGTAAGCTGCTTCATAGTTTCTAATCCAATTCTCGTTCTTCTGCCAAAAGAAAATGATTGATACTTTTGTCCCATCTTACATGACCAAAAACAAAGCTCTCTCTTGTGTTCCATTGCTGGTGAGAAAGTGCTTCCTGTTTTGGGCAATGTGGGAACAGGGTTAAATATTCCAGATAAATGTAGGAGCATCCAAGTGGACAGTTCTCTAATTTTAATGCTTTCAACTCAGTCAAACCACAGTACTTTACATTGTTTTAATACATGCAAGTGCTTCCTAGTTTGACTAAGGTGAGGAGCAGATTATCTACAACCAGAGCCACAATGAGTTTAACTAACAACCATTTCAGAAAAATCAGTGCACAAAACTCAGAACGGAGACCTTTTCAGTGACTACATATTAGAACAGTGCTCTTGTGTTTTGGGCATTGTCTAACCAGATTCACATTGACAGAATGGTCCAGAAACTATTTGATGCAAACTCAGTTTCTTTGAAACATTATTTCCTAACAGACATAGATATTGAGATGAAAATAATCTTTGTACTTGGTCTGACAATTTTGAGCTATGTTTAGGGTTAGATAGTAATATGATTTCCAAGAGTTATTTGTAGTAGATTTGATTGAACAAATGGAACTTTGTTTTTACATAGGTGATTTTAATGTCAGCAAATAAGTCAAATAAAAGTCTTGAATTTTACAAGAATACTTTAGATTTTCATTGCTATAGAACCCTTGATTCATATTGCTCTCAAGAAGTTTCAAAACATGCACAACTTGGATGATTCTTAATTACAATGGTTTTTAGCTTAAATCTAACTGCCATCTTGGCCTAATTATTATGTTTCCAAATTTTTACCTAAATGAAAAGTAAAAAATACACAGAAATGTCTTATTCCCAAACACTCCCCTTTTTTATACAAAATTAAAATGGCTAAAATCAGCTGTGGGATACACCTCTGATTAGCATGTTCACTAAAAAGATACCCTATTGTTATGCAGAGATTGTTCCTGCTACCAGCTGTGGATTGTGCGGCACTGCCCTATTTTCATTTGGCCCACTGGAATGTGCTCCTCCCTCTGCATAACAAAATAAAACCCTACTGATTACTGATTAGTTAATGGTGTATACCACCTGGTTTATAAAGCGTTGGACGATAGAGAGAAGTAAGTGGATGCTTAAACAGGAACTGAACATAAATACATGAGAACAATCGATATTTGCTACTTGGAGGTAAGCTGCTTCATAGTTTCTAATCCAATTCTTGTTCTTCTGCCAAAAGAAAATGATTGATACTTTTGTCCCATCTTACATGACCCAAAAGAAAGCTGTCTCTTGTGTTCCATTGCTGGTGAGAAAGTGCTTCCTGTTTTGGGCAATGTGGGAACAGGGTTAAATCTTCCAGATATATGTAGGAGCATCCAAGTTGACAGTTCTCTAATTTTAATGCTTTCAACTCAGTCAAACCACAGTACTTTACATTGTTTTAATACATGCAAGTGCTTCCTAGTTTGACTAAGGTGAGGAGCAGATTATCTACAACCAGAGCCACAATGAGTTTAACTAACAACCATTTCAGAAAAATTAGTGCACAAAACTCAGAACGGAGACCTTTTCAGTGACTACATATTAGAACAGTGCTCTTGTGTTTTGGGCATTGTGTAACCAGATTCACTTTGACAGAATGGTCCAGAAACTATTTGATGCAAACTCAGTTTCTTTGAAACATTATTTCCTAACAGACATAGATATTGAGATGAAAATAATCTTTGTTCTTGGTCTGACAATTTTGAGCTCTGTTTAGCGTTAGATAGTAATATGATTTCCAAGAGTTATTTGTAGTAGATTTGATTGAACAAATGGAACTTTGTTTTTACATAGGTGATTTTAATGTCAGCAAATAAGTCAAAGAAAAGTCTTGTATTTTACAAGAATACTTTAGATTTTCATTGCTATAGAACCCTTGATTCATATTGCTCTCAAGAAGTTTCAAAACATGCACAACTTGGATGATTCTTAATTACAATGGTTTTTAGCTTAAATCTAACTGCCATCTTGGCCTAATTATTATGTTTCCAAATTTTTACCTAAATGAAAAGTAAAAAATACACAGAAATGTCTTATTCCCAAACACTCCCCTTTTTTATTCAAAATTAAAATGGCTAAAATCAGCTGTGGGATACACCTCTGATTAGCATGTTCACTAAAAAGATGCCCTATTGTTATGCAGAGATTGTTCCTGCTACCAGCTGTGGATTGTGCGGCACTGCCCTATTTTCATTTGGCCCACTGGAATGTGCTCCTCCCTCTGCATAACAAAATAAAACCCTACTGATTACTGATTAGTTAATGGTGTATACCACCTGGTTTATAAAGCGTTGGACGATAGAGAGAAGTAAGTGGATGCTTAAACAGGAACTGAACATAAATACATGAGAACAATCGATATTTGCTACTTGGAGGTAAGCTGCTTCATAGTTTCTAATCCAATTCGTGTTCTTCTGCCAAAAGAAAATGATTTATACTTTTGTCCCATCTTACATGACACAAACAAAGCTGTCTCTTGTGTTCCATTGCTGGTGAGAATGTGCTTCCTGTTTTGGGAAATGTGGGAACAGGGTTAAATCTTCCAGATATATGAAGGAGCATCCAAGTGGACAGTTCTCTAATTTTAATGCTTTCAACTCAGTCAAACCACAGTACTTTACATTGTTTTAATACATGCAAGTGCTTCCTAGTTTGACTAAGGTGAGGAGCAGATTATCTACAACCAGAGCCACAATGAGTTTAACTAACAACCATTTCAGAAAAATCAGTGCACAAAACTCAGAACGGAGACCTTTTCAGTGACTACATATTAGAACATTGCTCTTGTGTTTTGGGCATTGTGTAACCAGATTCACTTTGACAGAATGGTCCAGAAACTATTTGATGCAAACTCAGTTTCTTTGAAACATTATTTCCTAACAGACATAGATATTGAGATGAAAATAATCTTTGTTCTTGGTCTGACAATTTTGAGCTCTGTTTAGCGTTAGATAGTAATATGATTTCCAAGAGTTATTTGTAGTAGATTTGATTGAACAAATGGAACTTTGTTTTTACATAGGTGATTTTAATGTCAGCAAATAAGTCAAAGAAAAGTCTTGTATTTTACAAGAATACTTTAGATTTTAATTGCTATAGAACCCTTGATTCATATTGCTCTCAAGAAGTTTCAAAACATGCACAACTTGGATGATTCTTAATTACAATGGCTTTTAGCTTAAATCTAACTACCATCTTGGCCTATATATTATTTTTCCAAATTTTTTACCTAAATGAAAAGTAAAAAATACACAGAAATGTCTTATTCCCAAACAGTCCCCTTTTTTATTTAAAATTAAAATGGCTAATATCAGCTGTGGGATACACCTCTGATTAGCATGTTCACTAAAAAGGTTCCCCATTTTTATGCAGAGATTGTTCCTGCTACCAGCTGTGAATTGTGCGGCACTGCCCTATTTTCATTTGGCCCACTGGAATGTGCTCCTCCCTCTGCATAACAAAATAAAACCCTACTGATTACTGATTGGTTAATGGTGTATACCACCTGGTTTATAAAGCGTTGGACGATAGAGAGAAGTAAGTGGATGCTTAAACCGGAACTGAACATAAATACATGAGAACAATCGATGTTTGCTACTTGGAGGTAAGCTGCTTCATAGTTTCTAATCCAATTCTTGTTCTTCTGCCAAAAGAAAATGATTGATACTTTTGTCCCATCTTACATGACCCAAAACAAAGCTCTCTCTTGTGTTCCATTGCTGGTGAGAAAGTGCTTCCTGTTTTGGGCAATGTGGGAACAGGGTTAAATCTTCCAGATAAATGTAGGAGCATCCAAGTGGACAGTTCTCTAATTTTAATGCTTTCAACTCAGTCAAACCACAGTACTTTACATTGTTTTAATACATGCAAGTGCTTCCTAGTTTGACTAAGGTGAGGAGCAGATTATCTACAACCAGAGCCACAATGAGTTTAACTAACAACCATTTCAGAAAAATCAGTGCACAAAACTCAGAACGGAGACCTTTTCAGTGACTACATATTAGAACAGTGCTCTTGTGTTTTGGGCATTGTGTAACCAGATTCACTTTGACAGAATGGTCCAGAAACTATTTGATGCAAACTCAGTTTCTTTGAAACATTATTTCCTAACAGACATAGATATTGAGATGAAAATAATCTTTGTTCTTGGTCTGACAATTTTGAGCTCTGTTTAGGGTTAGATAGTAATATGATTTCCAATAGTTATTTGTAGTAGATTTGATTGAACAAATGGAACTTTGTTTTTACATAGGTGATTTTAATGTCAGCAAATAAGTCAAAGAAAAGTCTTGTATTTTACAAGAATACTTAAGATTTTCATTTCTATAGAACCCTTGATTCATATTGCTCTCAAGAAGTTTCAAAACATGCACAACTTGGATGATTCTTAATTACAATGGCTTTTAGCTTAAATCTAACTGCCATCTTGGCCTAATTATTATGTTTCCAAATTTTTACCTAAATGAAAAGTAAAAAATACACAGAAATGTCTTATTCCCAAACACTCCACTTTTTTATTCAAAATTAAAATGGCTAAAATCAGCTGTGGGATACACCTCTGATTAGCATGTTCACTAAAAAGATGGCCTATTGTTATGCAGAGATTGTTCCTGCTACCAGCTGTGGATTGTGCGGCACTGCCCTATTTTCATTTGGCCCACTGGAATGTGCTCCTCCCTCTGCATAACAAAATAAAACCCTACTGATTACTGATTAGTTAATGGTGTATACCACCTGGTTTATAAAGCGTTGGACGATAGAGAGAAGTAAGTGGATGCTTAAACAGGAACTGAACATAAATACATGAGAACAATCGATGTTTGCTACTTGGAGGTAAGCTGCTTCATAGTTTCTAATCCAATTCTCGTTCTTCTGCCAAAAGAAAATGATTGATACTTTTGTCCCATCTTACATGACCAAAAACAAAGCTCTCTCTTGTGTTCCATTGCTGGTGAGAAAGTGCTTCCTGTTTTGGGCAATGTGGGAACAGGGTTAAATCTTCCAGATAAATGTAGGAGCATCCAAGTGGACAGTTCTCTAATTTTAATGCTTTCAACTCAGTCAAACCACAGTACTTTACATTGTTTTAATACATGCAAGTGCTTCCTAGTTTGACTAAGGTGAGGAGCAGATTATCTACAACCAGAGCCACAATGAGTTTAACTAACAACCATTTCAGAAAAATCAGTGCACAAAACTCAGAACGGAGACCTTTTCAGTGACTACATATTAGAACAGTGCTCTTGTGTTTTGGGCATTGTCTAACCAGATTCACATTGACAGAATGGTCCAGAAACTATTTGATGCAAACTCAGTTTCTTTGAAACATTATTTCCTAACAGACATAGATATTGAGATGAAAATAATCTTTGTACTTGGTCTGACAATTTTGAGCTATGTTTAGGGTTAGATAGTAATATGATTTCCAAGAGTTATTTGTAGTAGATTTGATTGAACAAATGGAACTTTGTTTTTACATAGGTGATTTTAATGTCAGCAAATAAGTCAAATAAAAGTCTTGAATTTTACAAGAATACTTTAGATTTTCATTGCTATAGAACCCTTGATTCATATTGCTCTCAAGAAGTTTCAAAACATGCACAACTTGGATGATTCTTAATTACAATGGTTTTTAGCTTAAATCTAACTGCCATCTTGGCCTAATTATTATGTTTCCAAATTTTTACCTAAATGAAAAGTAAAAAATACACAGAAATGTCTTATTCCCAAACACTCCCCTTTTTTATACAAAATTAAAATGGCTAAAATCAGCTGTGGGATACACCTCTGATTAGCATGTTCACTAAAAAGATACCCTATTGTTATGCAGAGATTGTTCCTGCTACCAGCTGTGGATTGTGCGGCACTGCCCTATTTTCATTTGGCCCACTGGAATGTGCTCCTCCCTCTGCATAACAAAATAAAACCCTACTGATTACTGATTAGTTAATGGTGTATACCACCTGGTTTATAAAGCGTTGGACGATAGAGAGAAGTAAGTGGATGCTTAAACAGGAACTGAACATAAATACATGAGAACAATCGATATTTGCTACTTGGAGGTAAGCTGCTTCATAGTTTCTAATCCAATTCTTGTTCTTCTGCCAAAAGAAAATGATTGATACTTTTGTCCCATCTTACATGACCCAAAAGAAAGCTGTCTCTTGTGTTCCATTGCTGGTGAGAAAGTGCTTCCTGTTTTGGGCAATGTGGGAACAGGGTTAAATCTTCCAGATATATGTAGGAGCATCCAAGTTGACAGTTCTCTAATTTTAATGCTTTCAACTCAGTCAAACCACAGTACTTTACATTGTTTTAATACATGCAAGTGCTTCCTAGTTTGACTAAGGTGAGGAGCAGATTATCTACAACCAGAGCCACAATGAGTTTAACTAACAACCATTTCAGAAAAATTAGTGCACAAAACTCAGAACGGAGACCTTTTCAGTGACTACATATTAGAACAGTGCTCTTGTGTTTTGGGCATTGTGTAACCAGATTCACTTTGACAGAATGGTCCAGAAACTATTTGATGCAAACTCAGTTTCTTTGAAACATTATTTCCTAACAGACATAGATATTGAGATGAAAATAATCTTTGTTCTTGGTCTGACAATTTTGAGCTCTGTTTAGCGTTAGATAGTAATATGATTTCCAAGAGTTATTTGTAGTAGATTTGATTGAACAAATGGAACTTTGTTTTTACATAGGTGATTTTAATGTCAGCAAATAAGTCAAAGAAAAGTCTTGTATTTTACAAGAATACTTTAGATTTTCATTGCTATAGAACCCTTGATTCATATTGCTCTCAAGAAGTTTCAAAACATGCACAACTTGGATGATTCTTAATTACAATGGTTTTTAGCTTAAATCTAACTGCCATCTTGGCCTAATTATTATGTTTCCAAATTTTTACCTAAATGAAAAGTAAAAAATACACAGAAATGTCTTATTCCCAAACACTCCCCTTTTTTATTCAAAATTAAAATGGCTAAAATCAGCTGTGGGATACACCTCTGATTAGCATGTTCACTAAAAAGATGCCCTATTGTTATGCAGAGATTGTTCCTGCTACCAGCTGTGGATTGTGCGGCACTGCCCTATTTTCATTTGGCCCACTGGAATGTGCTCCTCCCTCTGCATAACAAAATAAAACCCTACTGATTACTGATTAGTTAATGGTGTATACCACCTGGTTTATAAAGCGTTGGACGATAGAGAGAAGTAAGTGGATGCTTAAACAGGAACTGAACATAAATACATGAGAACAATCGATATTTGCTACTTGGAGGTAAGCTGCTTCATAGTTTCTAATCCAATTCGTGTTCTTCTGCCAAAAGAAAATGATTTATACTTTTGTCCCATCTTACATGACACAAACAAAGCTGTCTCTTGTGTTCCATTGCTGGTGAGAATGTGCTTCCTGTTTTGGGAAATGTGGGAACAGGGTTAAATCTTCCAGATATATGAAGGAGCATCCAAGTGGACAGTTCTCTAATTTTAATGCTTTCAACTCAGTCAAACCACAGTACTTTACATTGTTTTAATACATGCAAGTGCTTCCTAGTTTGACTAAGGTGAGGAGCAGATTATCTACAACCAGAGCCACAATGAGTTTAACTAACAACCATTTCAGAAAAATCAGTGCACAAAACTCAGAACGGAGACCTTTTCAGTGACTACATATTAGAACATTGCTCTTGTGTTTTGGGCATTGTGTAACCAGATTCACTTTGACAGAATGGTCCAGAAACTATTTGATGCAAACTCAGTTTCTTTGAAACATTATTTCCTAACAGACATAGATATTGAGATGAAAATAATCTTTGTTCTTGGTCTGACAATTTTGAGCTCTGTTTAGCGTTAGATAGTAATATGATTTCCAAGAGTTATTTGTAGTAGATTTGATTGAACAAATGGAACTTTGTTTTTACATAGGTGATTTTAATGTCAGCAAATAAGTCAAAGAAAAGTCTTGTATTTTACAAGAATACTTTAGATTTTAATTGCTATAGAACCCTTGATTCATATTGCTCTCAATAAGTTTCAAAACATGCACAACTTGGATGATTCTTAATTACAATGGCTTTTAGCTTAAATCTAACTACCATCTTGGCCTATATATTATTTTTCCAAATTTTTTACCTAAATGAAAAGTAAAAAATACACAGAAATGTCTTATTCCCAAACAGTCCCCTTTTTTATTTAAAATTAAAATGGCTAATATCAGCTGTGGGATACACCTCTGATTAGCATGTTCACTAAAAAGGTTCCCCATTTTTATGCAGAGATTGTTCCTGCTACCAGCTGTGAATTGTGCGGCACTGCCCTATTTTCATTTGGCCCACTGGAATGTGCTCCTCCCTCTGCATAACAAAATAAAACCCTACTGATTACTGATTGGTTAATGGTGTATACCACCTGGTTTATAAAGCGTTGGACGATAGAGAGAAGTAAGTGGATGCTTAAACCGGAACTGAACATAAATACATGAGAACAATCGATGTTTGCTACTTGGAGGTAAGCTGCTTCATAGTTTCTAATCCAATTCTTGTTCTTCTGCCAAAAGAAAATGATTGATACTTTTGTCCCATCTTACATGACCCAAAACAAAGCTCTCTCTTGTGTTCCATTGCTGGTGAGAAAGTGCTTCCTGTTTTGGGCAATGTGGGAACAGGGTTAAATCTTCCAGATAAATGTAGGAGCATCCAAGTGGACAGTTCTCTAATTTTAATGCTTTCAACTCAGTCAAACCACAGTACTTTACATTGTTTTAATACATGCAAGTGCTTCCTAGTTTGACTAAGGTGAGGAGCAGATTATCTACAACCAGAGCCACAATGAGTTTAACTAACAACCATTTCAGAAAAATCAGTGCACAAAACTCAGAACGGAGACCTTTTCAGTGACTACATATTAGAACAGTGCTCTTGTGTTTTGGGCATTGTGTAACCAGATTCACTTTGACAGAATGGTCCAGAAACTATTTGATGCAAACTCAGTTTCTTTGAAACATTATTTCCTAACAGACATAGATATTGAGATGAAAATAATCTTTGTTCTTGGTCTGACAATTTTGAGCTCTGTTTAGGGTTAGATAGTAATATGATTTCCAATAGTTATTTGTAGTAGATTTGATTGAACAAATGGAACTTTGTTTTTACATAGGTGATTTTAATGTCAGCAAATAAGTCAAAGAAAAGTCTTGTATTTTACAAGAATACTTAAGATTTTCATTTCTATAGAACCCTTGATTCATATTGCTCTCAAGAAGTTTCAAAACATGCACAACTTGGATGATTCTTAATTACAATGGCTTTTAGCTTAAATCTAACTGCCATCTTGGCCTAATTATTATGTTTCCAAATTTTTACCTAAATGAAAAGTAAAAAATACACAGAAATGTCTTATTCCCAAACACTCCACTTTTTTATTCAAAATTAAAATGGCTAAAATCAGCTGTGGGATACACCTCTGATTAGCATGTTCACTAAAAAGATGGCCTATTGTTATGCAGAGATTGTTCCTGCTACCAGCTGTGGATTGTGCGGCACTGCCCTATTTTCATTTGGCCCACTGGAATGTGCTCCTCCCTCTGCATAACAAAATAAAACCCTACTGATTACTGATTAGTTAATGGTGTATACCACCTGGTTTATAAAGCGTTGGACGATAGAGAGAAGTAAGTGGATGCTTAAACAGGAACTGAACATAAATACATGAGAACAATCGATGTTTGCTACTTGGAGGTAAGCTGCTTCATAGTTTCTAATCCAATTCTCGTTCTTCTGCCAAAAGAAAATGATTGATACTTTTGTCCCATCTTACATGACCAAAAACAAAGCTCTCTCTTGTGTTCCATTGCTGGTGAGAAAGTGCTTCCTGTTTTGGGCAATGTGGGAACAGGGTTAAATATTCCAGATAAATGTAGGAGCATCCAAGTGGACAGTTCTCTAATTTTAATGCTTTCAACTCAGTCAAACCACAGTACTTTACATTGTTTTAATACATGCAAGTGCTTCCTAGTTTGACTAAGGTGAGGAGCAGATTATCTACAACCAGAGCCACAATGAGTTTAACTAACAACCATTTCAGAAAAATCAGTGCACAAAACTCAGAACGGAGACCTTTTCAGTGACTACATATTAGAACAGTGCTCTTGTGTTTTGGGCATTGTCTAACCAGATTCACATTGACAGAATGGTCCAGAAACTATTTGATGCAAACTCAGTTTCTTTGAAACATTATTTCCTAACAGACATAGATATTGAGATGAAAATAATCTTTGTACTTGGTCTGACAATTTTGAGCTATGTTTAGGGTTAGATAGTAATATGATTTCCAAGAGTTATTTGTAGTAGATTTGATTGAACAAATGGAACTTTGTTTTTACATAGGTGATTTTAATGTCAGCAAATAAGTCAAATAAAAGTCTTGAATTTTACAAGAATACTTTAGATTTTCATTGCTATAGAACCCTTGATTCATATTGCTCTCAAGAAGTTTCAAAACATGCACAACTTGGATGATTCTTAATTACAATGGTTTTTAGCTTAAATCTAACTGCCATCTTGGCCTAATTATTATGTTTCCAAATTTTTACCTAAATGAAAAGTAAAAAATACACAGAAATGTCTTATTCCCAAACACTCCCCTTTTTTATACAAAATTAAAATGGCTAAAATCAGCTGTGGGATACACCTCTGATTAGCATGTTCACTAAAAAGATACCCTATTGTTATGCAGAGATTGTTCCTGCTACCAGCTGTGGATTGTGCGGCACTGCCCTATTTTCATTTGGCCCACTGGAATGTGCTCCTCCCTCTGCATAACAAAATAAAACCCTACTGATTACTGATTAGTTAATGGTGTATACCACCTGGTTTATAAAGCGTTGGACGATAGAGAGAAGTAAGTGGATGCTTAAACAGGAACTGAACATAAATACATGAGAACAATCGATATTTGCTACTTGGAGGTAAGCTGCTTCATAGTTTCTAATCCAATTCTTGTTCTTCTGCCAAAAGAAAATGATTTATACTTTTGTCCCATCTTACATGACACAAACAAAGCTGTCTCTTGTGTTCCATTGCTGGTGAGAAAGTGCTTCCTGTTTTGGGCAATGTGGGAACAGGGTTAAATCTTCCAGATATATGAAGGAGCATCCAAGTGGACAGTTCTCTAATTTTAATGCTTTCAACTCAGTCAAACCACAGTACTTTACATTGTTTTAATACATGCAAGTGCTTCCTAGTTTGACTAAGGTGAGGAGCAGATTATCTACAACCAGAGCCACAATGAGTTTAACTAACAACCATTTCAGAAAAATCAGTGCACAAAACTCAGAACGGAGACCTTTTCAGTGACTACATATTAGAACATTGCTCTTGTGTTTTGGGCATTGTGTAACCAGATTCACTTTGACAGAATGGTCCAGAAACTATTTGATGCAAACTCAGTTTCTTTGAAACATTATTTCCTAACAGACATAGATATTGAGATGAAAATAATCTTTGTTCTTGGTCTGACAATTTTGAGCTCTGTTTAGCGTTAGATAGTAATATGATTTCCAAGAGTTATTTGTAGTAGATTTGATTGAACAAATGGAACTTTGTTTTTACATAGGTGATTTTAATGTCAGCAAATAAGTCAAAGAAAAGTCTTGTATTTTACAAGAATACTTTAGATTTTAATTGCTATAGAACCCTTGATTCATATTGCTCTCAATAAGTTTCAAAACATGCACAACTTGGATGATTCTTAATTACAATGGCTTTTAGCTTAAATATAACTACCATCTTGGCCTATATATTATTTTTCCAATTTTTTTACCTAAATGAAAAGTAAAAAATACACAGAAATGTCTTATTCCCAAACAGTCCCCTTTTTTATTTAAAATTAAAATGGCTAATATCAGCTGTGGGATACACCTCTGATTAGCATGTTCACTAAAAAGGTTCCCCATTTTTATGCAGAGATTGTTCCTGCTACCAGCTGTGAATTGTGCGGCACTGCCCTATTTTCATTTGGCCCACTGGAATGTGCTCCTCCCTCTGCATAACAAAATAAAACCCTACTGATTACTGATTGGTTAATGGTGTATACCACCTGGTTTATAAAGCGTTGGACGATAGAGAGAAGTAAGTGGATGCTTAAACCGGAACTGAACATAAATACATGAGAACAATCGATGTTTGCTACTTGGAGGTAAGCTGCTTCATAGTTTCTAATCCAATTCTTGTTCTTCTGCCAAAAGAAAATGATTGATACTTTTGTCCCATCTTACATGACCCAAAACAAAGCTCTCTCTTGTGTTCCATTGCTGGTGAGAAAGTGCTTCCTGTTTTGGGCAATGTGGGAACAGGGTTAAATCTTCCAGATAAATGTAGGAGCATCCAAGTGGACAGTTCTCTAATTTTAATGCTTTCAACTCAGTCAAACCACAGTACTTTACATTGTTTTAATACATGCAAGTGCTTCCTAGTTTGACTAAGGTGAGGAGCAGATTATCTACAACCAGAGCCACAATGAGTTTAACTAACAACCATTTCAGAAAAATCAGTGCACAAAACTCAGAACGGAGACCTTTTCAGTGACTACATATTAGAACAGTGCTCTTGTGTTTTGGGCATTGTGTAACCAGATTCACCTTGACAGAATGGTCCAGAAACTATTTGATGCAAACTCAGTTTCTTTGAAACATTATTTCCTAACAGACATAGATATTGAGATGAAAATAATCTTTGTTCTTGGTCTGACAATTTTGAGCTCTGTTTAGGGTTAGATAGTAATATGATTTCCAATAGTTATTTGTAGTAGATTTGATTGAACAAATAGAACTTTGTTTTTACATAGGTGATTTTAATGTCAGCAAATAAGTCAAAGAAAAGTCTTGTATTTTACAAGAATACTTTAGATTTTCATTGCTATAGAACCCTTGATTCATATTGCTCTCAAGAAGTTTCAAAACATGCACAACTTGGATGATTCTTAATTACAATGGCTTTTAGCTTAAATCTAACTGCCATCTTGGCCTATATATTATGTTTCCAATTTTTTACCTAAATGAAAAGTAAAAAATACACAGAAATGTCTTATTCCCAAACACTCCCCTTTTTTATTCAAAATTAAAATGGCTAAAATCAGCTGTGGGATACACCTCTGATTAGCATGTTCACTAAAAAGATGGCCTATTGTTATGCAGAGATTGTTCCTGCTACCAGCTGTGGATTGTGCGACACTGCCCTATTTTCATTTGGCCCACTGGAATGTGCTCCTCCCTCTGCATAACAAAATAAAACCCTACTGATTACTGATTAGTTAATGGTGTATACCACCTGGTTTATAAAGCGTTGGACGATAGAGAGAAGTAAGTGGGTGCTTAAACAGGAACTGAACATAAATACATGAGAACAATCGATGTTTGCTACTTGGAGGTAAGCTGCTTCATAGTTTCTAATCCAATTCTTGTTCTTCTGCCAAAAGAAAATGATTGATACTTTTGTCCCATCTTACATGACCCAAAACAAAGCTCTCTCTTGTGTTCCATTGCTGGTGAGAAAGTTCTTCCTGTTTTGGGCAATGTGGGAACAGGGTTATATCTTCCAGATAAATGTAGGAGCATCCAAGTGGACAGTTCTCTAATTTTAATGCTTTCAACTCAGTCAAACCACAGTACTTTACATTGTTTTAATACATGCAAGTGCTTCCTAGTTTGACTAAGGTGAGGAGCAGATTATCTACAACCAGAGCCACAATGAGTTTAACTAACAACCATTTCAGAAAAATCAGTGCACAAAACTCAGAACGGAGACCTTTTCAGTGACTACATATTAGAACAGTGCTCTTGTGTTTTGGGCATTATGTAACCAGATTCACTTTGACAGAATGGTCCAGAAACTATTTGATGCAAACTCAGTTTCTTTGAAACATTATTTCCTAACAGACATAGATATTGAGATGAAAATAATCTTTGTTCTTGGTCTGACAATTTTGAGCTCTGTTTAGCGTTAGATAGTAATATGATTTCCAAGAGTTATTTGTAGTAGATTTGATTGAACAAATGGAACTTTGTTTTTACATAGGTGATTTTAATGTCAGCAAATAAGTCAAAGAAAAGTCTTGTATTTTACAAGAATACTTTAGATTTTCATTGCTATAGAACCCTTGATTCATATTGCTCTCAAGAAGTTTCAAAACATGCACAACTTGGATGATTCTTAATTACAATGGCTTTTAGCTTAAATCTAACTACCATCTTGGCCTATATATTATTTTTCCAAATGTTTTACCTAAATGAAAAGTAAAAAATACACAGAAATGTCTTATTCCCAAACACTCCCCTTTTTTATTCAAAATTAAAATGGCTAATATCAGCTGTGGGATACACCTCTGATTAGCATGTTCACTAAAAAGATGCCCTATTGTTATGCAGAGATTGTTCCTGCTACCAGCTGTGGATTGTGCGGCACTGCCCTATTTTCATTTGGCCCACTGGAATGTGCTCCTCCCTCTGCATAACAAAATAAAACCCTACTGATTACTGATTAGTTAATGGTGTATACCACCTGGTTTATAAAGCGTTGGACGATAGAGAGAAGTAAGTGGATGCTTAAACAGGAACTGAACATAAATACATGAGAACAATCGATATTTGCTACTTGGAGGTAAGCTGCTTCATAGTTTCTAATCCAAATCTTGTTCTTCTGCCAAAAGAAAATGATTGATACTTTTGTCCCATCTTACATGACCCAAAACAAAGCTGTCTCTTGTGTTCCATTGCTGGTGAGAAAGTGCTTCCTGTTTTGGGCAATGTGGGAACAGGGTTAAATCTTCCAGATATATGTAGGAGCATCCAAGTGGACAGTTCTCTAATTTTAATGCTTTCAACTCAGTCAAACCACAGTACTTTACATTGTTTTAATACATGCAAGTGCTTCCTAGTTTGACTAAGGTGAGGAGCAGATTATCTACAACCAGAGCCACAATGAGTTTAACTAACAACCATTTCAGAAAAATCAGTGCACAAAACTCAGAACGGAGACCTTTTCAGTGACTACATATTAGAACAGTGCTCTTGTGTTTTGGGCATTGTGTAACCAGATTCACTTTGACAGAATGGTCCAGAAACTATTTGATGCAAACTCAGTTTCTTTGAAACATTATTTCCTAACAGACATAGATATTGAGATGAAAATAATCTTTGTACTTGGTCTGACAATTTTGAGCTATGTTTAGGGTTAGATAGTAATATGATTTCCAAGAGTTATTTGTAGTAGATTTGATTGAACAAATGGAACTTTGTTTTTACATAGGTGATTTTAATGTCAGCAAATAAGTCAAATAAAAGTCTTGAATTTTACAAGAATACTTTAGATTTTCATTGCTATAGAACCCTTGATTCATATTGCTCTCAAGAAGTTTCAAAACATGCACAACTTGGATGATTCTTAATTACAATGGTTTTTAGCTTAAATCTAACTGCCATCTTGGCCTAATTATTATGTTTCCAAATTTTTACCTAAATGAAAAGTAAAAAATACACAGAAATGTCTTATTCCCAAACACTCCCCTTTTTTATACAAAATTAAAATGGCTAAAATCAGCTGTGGGATACACCTCTGATTAGCATGTTCACTAAAAAGATACCCTATTGTTATGCAGAGATTGTTCCTGCTACCAGCTGTGGATTGTGCGGCACTGCCCTATTTTCATTTGGCCCACTGGAATGTGCTCCTCCCTCTGCATAACAAAATAAAACCCTACTGATTACTGATTAGTTAATGGTGTATACCACCTGGTTTATAAAGCGTTGGACGATAGAGAGAAGTAAGTGGATGCTTAAACAGGAACTGAACATAAATACATGAGAACAATCGATATTTGCTACTTGGAGGTAAGCTGCTTCATAGTTTCTAATCCAATTCTTGTTCTTCTGCCAAAAGAAAATGATTGATACTTTTGTCCCATCTTACATGACCCAAAAGAAAGCTGTCTCTTGTGTTCCATTGCTGGTGAGAAAGTGCTTCCTGTTTTGGGCAATGTGGGAACAGGGTTAAATCTTCCAGATATATGTAGGAGCATCCAAGTTGACAGTTCTCTAATTTTAATGCTTTCAACTCAGTCAAACCACAGTACTTTACATTGTTTTAATACATGCAAGTGCTTCCTAGTTTGACTAAGGTGAGGAGCAGATTATCTACAACCAGAGCCACAATGAGTTTAACTAACAACCATTTCAGAAAAATTAGTGCACAAAACTCAGAACGGAGACCTTTTCAGTGACTACATATTAGAACAGTGCTCTTGTGTTTTGGGCATTGTGTAACCAGATTCACTTTGACAGAATGGTCCAGAAACTATTTGATGCAAACTCAGTTTCTTTGAAACATTATTTCCTAACAGACATAGATATTGAGATGAAAATAATCTTTGTTCTTGGTCTGACAATTTTGAGCTCTGTTTAGCGTTAGATAGTAATATGATTTCCAAGAGTTATTTGTAGTAGATTTGATTGAACAAATGGAACTTTGTTTTTACATAGGTGATTTTAATGTCAGCAAATAATTCAAAGAAAAGTCTTGTATTTTACAAGAATACTTTAGATTTTCATTGCTATAGAACCCTTGATTCATATTGCTCTCAAGAAGTTTCAAAACATGCACAACTTGGATGATTCTTAATTACAATGGTTTTTAGCTTAAATCTAACTGCCATCTTGGCCTAATTATTATGTTTCCAAATTTTTACCTAAATGAAAAGTAAAAAATACACAGAAATGTCTTATTCCCAAACACTCCCCTTTTTTATTCAAAATTAAAATGGCTAAAATCAGCTGTGGGATACACCTCTGATTAGCATGTTCACTAAAAAGATGCCCTATTGTTATGCAGAGATTGTTCCTGCTACCAGCTGTGGATTGTGCGGCACTGCCCTATTTTCATTTGGCCCACTGGAATGTGCTCCTCCCTCTGCATAACAAAATAAAACCCTACTGATTACTGATTAGTTAATGGTGTATACCACCTGGTTTATAAAGCGTTGGACGATAGAGAGAAGTAAGTGGATGCTTAAACAGGAACTGAACATAAATACATGAGAACAATCGATATTTGCTACTTGGAGGTAAGCTGCTTCATAGTTTCTAATCCAATTCTTGTTCTTCTGCCAAAAGAAAATGATTTATACTTTTGTCCCATCTTACATGACACAAACAAAGCTGTCTCTTGTGTTCCATTGCTGGTGAGAATGTGCTTCCTGTTTTGGGCAATGTGGGAACAGGGTTAAATCTTCCAGATATATGAAGGAGCATCCAAGTGGACAGTTCTCTAATTTTAATGCTTTCAACTCAGTCAAACCACAGTACTTTACATTGTTTTAATACATGCAAGTGCTTCCTAGTTTGACTAAGGTGAGGAGCAGATTATCTACAACCAGAGCCACAATGAGTTTAACTAACAACTATTTCAGAAAAATCAGTGCACAAAACTCAGAACGGAGACCTTTTCAGTGACTACATATTAGAACATTGCTCTTGTGTTTTGGGCATTGTGTAACCAGATTCACTTTGACAGAATGGTCCAGAAACTATTTGATGCAAACTCAGTTTCTTTGAAACATTATTTCCTAACAGACATAGATATTGAGATGAAAATAATCTTTGTTCTTGGTCTGACAATTTTGAGCTCTGTTTAGCGTTAGATAGTAATATGATTTCCAAGAGTTATTTGTAGTAGATTTGATTGAACAAATGGAACTTTGTTTTTACATAGGTGATTTTAATGTCAGCAAATAAGTCAAAGAAAAGTCTTGTATTTTACAAGAATACTTTAGATTTTAATTGCTATAGAACCCTTGATTCATATTGCTCTCAAGAAGTTTCAAAACATGCACAACTTGGATGATTCTTAATTACAATGGCTTTTAGCTTAAATATAACTACCATTTTGGCCTATATATTATTTTTCCAATTTTTTTACCTAAATGAAAAGTAAAAAATACACAGAAATGTCTTATTCCCACACAGTCCCCTTTTTTATTTAAAATTAAAATGGCTAATATCAGCTGTGGGATACACCTCTGATTAGCATGTTCACTAAAAAGGTTCCCCATTTTTATGCAGAGATTGTTCCTGCTACCAGCTGTGAATTGTGCGGCACTGCCCTATTTTCATTTGGCCCACTGGAATGTGCTCCTCCCTCTGCATAACAAAATAAAACCCTACTGATTACTGATTGGTTAATGGTGTATACCACCTGGTTTATAAAGCGTTGGACGATAGAGAGAAGTAAGTGGATGCTTAAACCGGAACTGAACATAAATACATGAGAACAATCGATGTTTGCTACTTGGAGGTAAGCTGCTTCATAGTTTCTAATCCAATTCTTGTTCTTCTGCCAAAAGAAAATGATTGATACTTTTGTCCCATCTTACATGACCCAAAACAAAGCTCTCTCTTGTGTTCCATTGCTGGTGAGAAAGTGCTTCCTGTTTTGGGCAATGTGGGAACAGGGTTAAATCTTCCAGATAAATGTAGGAGCATCCAAGTGGACAGTTCTCTAATTTTAATGCTTTCAACTCAGTCAAACCACAGTACTTTACATTGTTTTAATACATGCAAGTGCTTCCTAGTTTGACTAAGGTGAGGAGCAGATTATCTACAACCAGAGCCACAATGAGTTTAACTAACAACCATTTCAGAAAAATCAGTGCACAAAACTCAGAACGGAGACCTTTTCAGTGACTACATATTAGAACAGTGCTCTTGTGTTTTGGGCATTGTGTAACCAGATTCACCTTGACAGAATGGTCCAGAAACTATTTGATGCAAACTCAGTTTCTTTGAAACATTATTTCCTAACAGACATAGATATTGAGATGAAAATAATCTTTGTTCTTGGTCTGACAATTTTGAGCTCTGTTTAGGGTTAGATAGTAATATGATTTCCAATAGTTATTTGTAGTAGATTTGATTGAACAAATAGAACTTTGTTTTTACATAGGTGATTTTAATGTCAGCAAATAAGTCAAAGAAAAGTCTTGTATTTTACAAGAATACTTTAGATTTTCATTGCTATAGAACCCTTGATTCATATTGCTCTCAAGAAGTTTCAAAACATGCACAACTTGGATGATTCTTAATTACAATGGCTTTTAGCTTAAATCTAACTGCCATCTTGGCCTATATATTATGTTTCCAATTTTTTACCAAAATGAAAAGTAGAAAATACACAGAAATGTCTTATTCCCAAACACTCCCCTTTTTTATTCAAAATTAAAATGGCTAAAATCAGCTGTGGGATACACCTCTGATTAGCATGTTCACTAAAAAGATGGCCTATTGTTATGCAGAGATTGTTCCTGCTACCAGCTGTGGATTGTGCGACACTGCCCTATTTTCATTTGGCCCACTGGAATGTGCTCCTCCCTCTGCATAACAAAATAAAACCCTACTGATTACTGATTAGTTAATGGTGTATACCACCTGGTTTATAAAGCGTTGGACGATAGAGAGAAGTAAGTGGATGCTTAAACAGGAACTGAACATAAATACATGAGAACAATCGATGTTTGCTACTTGGAGGTAAGCTGCTTCATAGTTTCTAATCCAATTCTTGTTCTTCTGCCAAAAGAAAATGATTGATACTTTTGTCCCATCTTACATGACCCAAAACAAAGCTCTCTCTTGTGTTCCATTGCTGGTGAGAAAGTTCTTCCTGTTTTGGGCAATGTGGGAACAGGGTTATATCTTCCAGATAAATGTAGGAGCATCCAAGTGGACAGTTCTCTAATTTTAATGCTTTCAACTCAGTCAAACCACAGTACTTTACATTGTTTTAATACATGCAAGTGCTTCCTAGTTTGACTAAGGTGAGGAGCAGATTATCTACAACCAGAGCCACAATGAGTTTAACTAACAACCATTTCAGAAAAATCAGTGCACAAAACTCAGAACGGAGACCTTTTCAGTGACTACATATTAGAACAGTGCTCTTGTGTTTTGGGCATTGTGTAACCAGATTCACTTTGACAGAATGGTCCAGAAACTATTTGATGCAAACTCAGTTTCTTTGAAACATTATTTCCTAACAGACATAGATATTGAGATGAAAATAATCTTTGTTCTTGGTTTGACAATTTTGAGCTCTGTTTAGCGTTAGATAGTAATATGATTTCCAAGAGTTATTTGTAGTAGATTTGATTGAACAAATGGAACTTTGTTTTTACATAGGTGATTTTAATGTCAGCAAATAAGTCAAAGAAAAGTCTTGTATTTTACAAGAATACTTTAGATTTTAATTGCTATAGAACCCTTGATTCATATTGCTCTCAAGAAGTTTCAAAACATGCACAACTTGGATGATTCTTAATTACAATGGCTTTTAGCTTAAATATAACTACCATCTTGGCCTATATATTATTTTTCCAATTTTTTTACCTAAATGAAAAGTAAAAAATACACAGAAATGTCTTATTCCCAAACAGTCCCCTTTTTTATTTAAAATTAAAATGGCTAATATCAGCTGTGGGATACACCTCTGATTAGCATGTTCACTAAAAAGATTCCCCATTTTTATGCAGAGATTGTTCCTGCTACCAGCTGTGAATTGTGCGGCACTGCCCTATTTTCATTTGGCCCACTGGAATGTGCTCCTCCCTCTGCATAACAAAATAAAACCTTACTGATTACTGATTGGTTAATGGTGTATACCACCTGGTTTATAAAGCGTTGGACGATAGAGAGAAGTAAGTGGATGCTTAAACAGGAACTGAACATAAATACATGAGAACAATCGATGTTTGCTACTTGGAGGTAAGCTGCTTCATACTTTCTAATCCAATTCTTGTTCTTCTGCCAAAAGAAAATGATTGATACTTTTGTCCCATCTTACATGACCCAAAACAAAGCTCTCTCTTGTGTTCCATTGCTGGTGAGAAAGTGCTTCCTGTTTTGGGCAATGTGGGAACAGGGTTAAATCTTCCAGATAAAAGTAGGAGCATCCAAGTGGACAGTTCTCTAATTTTAATGCTTTCAACTCAGTCAAACCACAGTACTTTACATTGTTTTAATACATGCAAGTGCTTCCTAGTTTGACTAAGGTGAGGAGCAGATTATCTACAACCAGAGCCACAATGAGTTTAACTAACAACCATTTCAGAAAAATCAGTGCACAAAACTCAGAACGGAGACCTTTTCAGTGACTACATATTAGAACAGTGCTCTTGTGTTTTGGGCATTGTGTAACCAGATTCACCTTGACAGAATGGTCCAGAAACTATTTGATGCAAACTCAGTTTCTTTGAAACATTATTTCCTAACAGACATAGATATTGAGATGAAAATAATCTTTGTTCTTGGTCTGACAATTTTGAGCTCTGTTTAGGGTTAGATAGTAATATGATTTCCAATAGTTATTTGTAGTAGATTTGATTGAACAAATAGAACTTTGTTTTTACATAGGTGATTTTAATGTCAGCAAATAAGTCAAAGAAAAGTCTTGTATTTTACAAGAATACTTTAGATTTTCATTGCTATAGAACCCTTGATTCATATTGCTCTCAAGAAGTTTCAAAACATGCACAACTTGGATGATTCTTAATTACAATGGCTTTTAGCTTAAATCTAACTGCCATCTTGGCCTATATATTATGTTTCCAATTTTTTACCAAAATGAAAAGTAAAAAATACACAGAAATGTCTTATTCCCAAACACTCCCCTTTTTTATTCAAAATTAAAATGGCTAAAATCAGCTGTGGGATACACCTCTGATTAGCATGTTCACTAAAAAGATGGCCTATTGTTATGCAGAGATTGTTCCTGCTACCAGCTGTGGATTGTGCGACACTGCCCTATTTTCATTTGGCCCACTGGAATGTGCTCCTCCCTCTGCATAACAAAATAAAACCCTACTGATTACTGATTAGTTAATGGTGTATACCACCTGGTTTATAAAGCGTTGGACGATAGAGAGAAGTAAGTGGATGCTTAAACAGGAACTGAACATAAATACATGAGAACAATCGATGTTTGCTACTTGGAGGTAAGCTGCTTCATAGTTTCTAATCCAATTCTTGTTCTTCTGCCAAAAGAAAATGATTGATACTTTTGTCCCATCTTACATGACCCAAAACAAAGCTCTCTCTTGTGTTCCATTGCTGGTGAGAAAGTTCTTCCTGTTTTGGGCAATGTGGGAACAGGGTTATATCTTCCAGATAAATGTAGGAGCATCCAAGTGGACAGTTCTCTAATTTTAATGCTTTCAACTCAGTCAAACCACAGTACTTTACATTGTTTTAATACATGCAAGTGCTTCCTAGTTTGACTAAGGTGAGGAGCAGATTATCTACAACCAGAGCCACAATGAGTTTAACTAACAACCATTTCAGAAAAATCAGTGCACAAAACTCAGAACGGAGACCTTTTCAGTGACTACATATTAGAACAGTGCTCTTGTGTTTTGGGCATTGTGTAACCAGATTCACTTTGACAGAATGGTCCAGAAACTATTTGATGCAAACTCAGTTTCTTTGAAACATTATTTCCTAACAGACATAGATATTGAGATGAAAATAATCTTTGTTCTTGGTCTGACAATTTTGAGCTCTGTTTAGCGTTAGATAGTAATATGATTTCCAAGAGTTATTTGTAGTAGATTTGATTGAACAAATGGAACTTTGTTTTTACATAGGTGATTTTAATGTCAGCAAATAAGTCAAAGAAAAGTCTTGTATTTTACAAGAATACTTTAGATTTTCATTGCTATAGAACCCTTGATTCATATTGCTCTCAAGAAGTTTCAAAACATGCACAACTTGGATGATTCTTAATTACAATGGCTTTTAGCTTAAATCTAACTACCATCTTGGCCTATATATTATTTTTCCAAATGTTTTACCTAAATGAAAAGTAAAAAATACACAGACATGTCTTATTCCCAAACACTCCCCTTTTTTATTCAAAATTAAAATGGCTAATATCAGCTGTGGGATACACCTCTGATTAGCATGTTCACTAAAAAGATGCCCTATTGTTATGCAGAGATTGTTCCTGCTACCAGCTGTGGATTGTGCGGCACTGCCCTATTTTCATTTGGCCCACTGGAATGTGCTCCTCCCTCTGCATAACAAAATAAAACCCTACTGATTACTGATTAGTTAATGGTGTATACCACCTGGTTTATAAAGCGTTGGACGATAGAGAGAAGTAAGTGGATGCTTAAACAGGAACTGAACATAAATACATGAGAACAATCGATATTTGCTACTTGGAGGTAAGCTGCTTCATAGTTTCTAATCCAAATCTTGTTCTTCTGCCAAAAGAAAATGATTGATACTTTTGTCCCATCTTACATGACCCAAAACAAAGCTGTCTCTTGTGTTCCATTGCTGGTGAGAAAGTGCTTCCTGTTTTGGGCAATGTGGGAACAGGGTTAAATCTTCCAGATATATGTAGGAGCATCCAAGTGGACAGTTCTCTAATTTTAATGCTTTCAACTCAGTCAAACCACAGTACTTTACATTGTTTTAATACATGCAAGTGCTTCCTAGTTTGACTAAGGTGAGGAGCAGATTATCTACAACCAGAGCCACAATGAGTTTAACTAACAACCATTTCAGAAAAATCAGTGCACAAAACTCAGAACGGAGACCTTTTCAGTGACTACATATTAGAACAGTGCTCTTGTGTTTTGGGCATTGTGTAACCAGATTCACTTTGACAGAATGGTCCAGAAACTATTTGATGCAAACTCAGTTTCTTTGAAACATTATTTCCTAACAGACATAGATATTGAGATGAAAATAATCTTTGTTCTTGGTCTGACAATTTTGAGCTCTGTTTAGCGTTAGATAGTAATATGATTTCCAAGAGTTATTTGTAGTAGATTTGATTGAACAAATGGAACTTTGTTTTTACATAGGTGATTTTAATGTCAGCAAATAAGTCAAAGAAAAGTCTTGTATTTTACAAGAATACTTTAGATTTTCATTGCTATAGAACCCTTGATTCATATTGCTCTCAAGAAGTTTCAAAACATGCACAACTTGGATGATTCTTAATTACAATGGCTTTTAGCTTAAATCTAACTGCCATCTTGGCCTAATTATTATGTTTCCCAATTTTTACCTAAATGAAAAGTAAAAAATACACAGAAATGTCTTATTCCCAAACACTCCACTTTTTTATTCAAAATTAAAATGGCTAAAATCAGCTGTGGGATACACCTCTGATTAGCATGTTCACTAAAAAGATGGCCTATTGTTATGCAGAGATTGTTCCTGCTACCAGCTGTGGATTGTGCGGCACTGCCCTATTTTCATTTGGCCCACTGGAATGTGCTCCTCCCTCTGCATAACAAAATAAAACCCTACTGATTACTGATTAGTTAATGGTGTATACCACCTGGTTTATAAAGCAATGGACGATAGAGAGAAGTAAGTGGATGCTTAACAGGAACTGAACATAAATACATGAGAACAATCGATGTTTGCTACTTGGAGGTAAGCTGCTTCATAGTTTCTAATCCAATTCTTGTTCTTCTGCCAAAAGAAAATGATTGATACTTTTGTCCCATCTTACATGACCAAAAACAAAGCTCTCTCTTGTGTTCCATTGCTGGTGAGAAAGTGCTTCCTGTTTTGGGCAATGTGGGAACAGGGTTAAATATTCCAGATAAATGTAGGAGCATCCAAGTGGACAGTTCTCTAATTTTAATGCTTTCAACTCAGTCAAACCACAGTACTTTACATTGTTTTAATACATGCAAGTGCTTCCTAGTTTGACTAAGGTGAGGAGCAGATTATCTACAACCAGAGCCACAATGAGTTTAACTAACAACCATTTCAGAAAAATCAGTGCATAAAACTCAGAACGGAGACCTTTTCAGTGACTACATATTAGAACAGTGCTCTTGTGTTTTGGGCATTGTCTAACCAGATTCACATTGACAGAATGGTCCAGAAACTATTTGATGCAAACTCAGTTTCTTTGAAACATTATTTCCTAACAGACATAGATATTGAGATGAAAATAATCTTTGTTCTTGGTCTGACAATTTTGAGCTATGTTTAGGGTTAGATAGTAATATGATTTCCAAGAGTTATTTGTAGTAGATTTGATTGAACAAATGGAACTTTGTTTTTACATAGGTGATTTTAATGTCAGCAAATAAGTCAAAGAAAAGTCTTGTATTTTACAAGAATACTTTAGATTTTCATTGCTATAGAACCCGTGATTCATATTGCTCTCAAGAAGTTTCAAAACATGCACAACTTGGATGATTCCTAATTACAATGGCTTTTAGCTTAAATCTAACTGCCATCTTGGCCTATATATTATTTTTCCAATTTTTTACCTAAATGAAAAGTTAAAAATACACAGAAATGTCTTATTCCCAAACACTCCCCTTTTTTATTCAAAATTAAAATGGCTAAAATCAGCTGTGGGATACACCTCTGATTAGCATGTTCACTAAAAAGATGGCCTATTGTTATGCAGAGATTGTTCCTGCTACCAGCTGTGGATTGTGCGGCACTGCCCTATTTTCATTTAGCCCACTGGAATGTGCTCCTCCCTCTGCATAACAAAATAAAACCCTACTGATTACTGATTAGTTAATGGTGTACACCACCTGGTTTATAAAGCGTTGGACGATAGAGAGAAGTAAGTGGATGCTTAAACAGGAACTGAACATAAATACATGAGAACAATCGATGTTTGCTACTTGGAGGTAAGCTGTTTCATAGTTTCTAATCCAATTCTTGTTCTTCTGCCAAAAGAAAATGATTGATACTTTTGTCCCATCTTACATGACCCAAAACAAAGCTCTCTCTTGTGTTCCATTGCTGGTGAGAAAGTGCTTCCTGTTTTGGGCAATGTGGGAACAGGGTTATATCTTCCAGATAAATGTAGGAGCATCCAAGTGGACAGTTCTCTAATTTTAATGCTTTCAACTTAGTCAAACCACAGTACTTTACATTGTTTTAATACATGCAAGTGCTTCCTAGTTTGACTAAGGTGAGGAGCAGATTATCTACAACCAGAGCCACAATGAGTTTAACTAACAACCATTTCAGAAAAATCAGTGCACAAAACTCAGAACGGAGACCTTTTCAGTGACTACATATTAGAACAGTGCTCTTGTGTTTTGGGCATTGTGTAACCAGATTCACTTTGACAGAATGGTCCAGAAACTATTTGATGCAAACTCAGTTTCTTTGAAACATTATTTCCTAACAGACATAGATATTGAGATGAAAATAATCTTTGTTCTTGGTCTGACAATTTTGAGCTCTGTTTAGCGTTAGATAGTAATATGATTTCCAAGAGTTATTTGTAGTAGATTTGATTGAACAAATGGAACTTTGTTTTTACATAGGTGATTTTAATGTCAGCAAATAAGTCAAAGAAAAGTCTTGTATTTTACAAGAATACTTTAGATTTTCATTGCTATAGAACCCTTGATTCATATTGCTCTCAAGAAGTTTCAAAACATGCACAACTTGGATGATTCTTAATTACAATGGCTTTTAGCTTAAATCTAACTACCATCTTGGCCTATATATTATTTTTCCAAATTGTTTACCTAAATGAAAAGTAAAAAATACACAGAAATGTCTTATTCCCAAACACTCCCCTTTTTTATTCAAAATTAAAATGGCTAATATCAGCTGTGGGATACACCTCTGATTAGCATGTTCACTAAAAAGATGGCCTATTGTTATGCAGAGATTGTTCCTGCTACCAGCTGTGGATTGTGCGGCACTGCCCTATTTTCATTTGGCCCACTGGAATGTGCTCCTCCCTCTGCATAACAAAATAAAATCCTACTGATTACTGATTAGTTAATGGTGTATACCACCTGGTTTATAAAGCGTTGGACGATAGAGAGAAGTAAGTGGGTGCTTAAACAGGAACTGAACATAAATACATGAGAACAATCGATGTTTGCTACTTGGAGGTAAGCTGCTTCATAGTTTCTAATCCAATTCTTGTTCTTCTGCCAAAAGAAAATGATTGATACTTTTGTCCCATCTTACATGACCCAAAACAAAGCTCTCTCTTGTGTTCCATTGCTGGTGAGAAAGTGCTTCCTGTTTTGGGCAATGTGGGAACAGGGTTAAATATTCCAGATAAATGTAGGAGCATCCAAGTGGACAGTTCTCTAATTTTAATGCTTTCAACTCAGTCAAACCACAGTACTTTACATTGTTTTAATACATGCAAGTGCTTCCTAGTTTGACTAAGGTGAGGAGCAGATTATCTACAACCAGAGCCACAATGAGTTTAACTAACAACCATTTCAGAAAAATCAGTGCACAAAACTCAGAACGGAGACCTTTTCAGTGACTACATATTAGAACAGTGCTCTTGTGTTTTGGGCATTGTGTAACCAGATTCACCTTGACAGAATGGTCCAGAAACTATTTGATGCAAACTCAGTTTCTTTGAAACATTATTTCCTAACAGACATAGATATTGAGATGAAAATAATCTTTGTTCTTGGTCTGACAATTTTGAGCTCTGTTTAGGGTTAGATAGTAATATGATTTCCAATAGTTATTTGTAGTAGATTTGATTGAACAAATGGAACTTTGTTTTTACATAGGTGATTTTAATGTCAGCAAATAAGTCAAAGAAAAGTCTTGTATTTTACAAGAATACTTTAGATTTTCATTGCTATAGAACCCTTGATTCATATTGCTCTCAAGAAGTTTCAAAACATGCACAACTTGGATGATTCTTAATTACAATGGCTTTTAGCTTAAATCTAACTGCCATCTTGGCCTATATATTATTTTTCCAATTTTTTTACCTAAATGAAAAGTAAAAAATACACAGAAATGTCTTATTCCCAAACACTCCCCTTTTTTATTCAAAATTAAAATGGCTAAAATCAGCTGTGGGATACACCTCTGATTAGCATGTTCACTAAAAAGATGGCCTATTGTTATGCAGAGATTGTTCCTGCTACCAGCTGTGGATTGTGCGGCACTGCCCTATTTTCATTTGGCCCACTGGAATGTGCTCCTCCCTCTGCATAACAAAATAAAACCCTACTGATTACTGATTGGTTAATGGTGTATACCACCTGGTTTATAAAGCGTTGGACGATAGAGAGAAGTAAGTGGATGCTTAAACAGGAACTGAACATAAATACATGAGAACAATCGATGTTTGCTACTTGGAGGTAAGCTGCTTCATAGTTTCTAATCCAATTCTTGTTCTTCTGCCAAAAGAAAATGATTGATACTTTTGTCCTATCTTACATGACCCAAAACAAAGCTCTCTCTTGTGTTCCATTGCTGGTGAGAAAGTGCTTCCTGTTTTGGGCAATGTGGGAACAGGGTTATATCTTCCAGATAAATGTAGGAGCATCCAAGTGGACAGTTCTCTAATTTTAATGCTTTCAACTCAGTCAAACCACAGTACTTTACATTGTTTTAATACATGCAAGTGCTTCCTAGTTTGACTAAGGTGAGGAGCAGATTATCTACAACCAGAGCCACAATGAGTTTAACTAACAACCATTTCAGAAAAATCAGTGCACAAAACTCAGAACGGAGACCTTTTCAGTGACTACATATTAGAACAGTGCTCTTGTGTTTTGGGCATTGTGTAACCAGATTCACTTTGACAGAATGGTCCAGAAACTATTTGATGCAAACTCAGTTTCTTTGAAACATTATTTCCTAACAGACATAGATATTGAGATGAAAATAATCTTTGTTCTTGGTCTGACAATTTTGAGCTCTGTTTAGCGTTAGATAGTAATATGATTTCCAAGAGTTATTTGTAGTAGATTTGATTGAACAAATGGAACTTTGTTTTTACATAGGTGATTTTAATGTCAGCAAATAAGTCAAAGAAAAGTCTTGTATTTTACAAGAATACTTTAGATTTTCATTGCTATAGAACCCTTGATCATATTGCTCTCAAGAAGTTTCAAAACATGCACAACTTGGATAATTCTTAATTACAATGGCTTTTAGCTTAAATATAACTACCATCTTGGCCTATATATTATTTTTCCAATTTTTTACCTAAATGAAAAGTAAAAAATACACAGAAATGTCTTATTCCCTAACACTCCCCCTTTTTATTCAAAATTAAAATCGCTAATATCAGCTGTGGGATACACCTCTGATTAGCATGTTCATTAAAAAGATGCCCTTTTGTTATGCAGAGATTGTTCCTGCTACCAGCTGTGGATTGTGCGGCACTGCCCTATTTTCATTTGGCCCACTGGAATGTGCTCCTCCCTCTGCATAACAAAATAAAACCCTACTGATTACTGATTAGTTAATGGTGTATACCACCTGGTTTATAAAGCGTTGGACGATAGAGAGAAGTAAGTGGATGCTTAAACAGGAACTGAACATAAATACATGAGAACAATCGATATTTGCTACTTGGAGGTAAGCTGCTTCATAGTTTCTAATCCAATTCTTGTTCTTCTGCCAAAAGAAAATGATTGATACTTTTGTCCCATCTTACATGACCCAAAACAAAGCTGTCTCTTGTGTTCCATTGCTGGTGAGAAAGTGCTTCCTGTTTTGGGCAATGTGGGAACAGGGTTAAATCTTCCAGATATATGTAGGAGCATCCAAGTGGACAGTTCTCTAATTTTAATGCTTTCAACTCAGTCAAACCACAGTACTTTACATTGTTTTAATACATGCAAGTGCTTCCTAGTTTGACTAAGGTGAGGAGCAGATTATCTACAACCAGAGCCACAATGAGTTTAACTAACAACCATTTCAGAAAAATCAGTGCACAAAACTCAGAACGGAGACCTTTTCAGTGACTACATATTAGAACAGTGCTCTTGTGTTTTGGGCATTGTGTAACCAGATTCACTTTGACAGAATGGTCCAGAAACTATTTGATGCAAACTCAGTTTCTTTGAAACATTATTTCCTAACAGACATAGATATTGAGATGAAAATAATCTTTGTTCTTGGTCTGACAATTTTGAGCTCTGTTTAGCGTTAGATAGTAATATGATTTCCAAGAGTTATTTGTAGTAGATTTGATTGAACAAATGGAACTTTGTTTTTACATAGGTGATTTTAATGTCAGCAAATAAGTCAAAGAAAAGTCTTGTATTTTACAAGAATACTTTAGATTTTCATTGCTATAGAACCCTTGATTCATATTGTTCTCAAGAAGTTTCAAAACATGCACAACTTGGATGATTCTTAATTACAATGGCTTTTAGCTTAAATATAACTACCATCTTGGCCTATATATTATTTTTCCAATTTTTTTACCTAAATGAAAAGTAAAAAATACACAGAAATGTCTTATTCCCAAACACTCCCCCTTTTTATTCAAAATTAAAATCGCTAATATCAGCTGTGGGATACACCTCTGATTAGCATGTTCATTAAAAAGATGCCCTATTGTTATGCAGAGATTGTTCCTGCTACCAGCTGTGGATTGTGCGGCACTGCCCTATTTTCATTTGGCCCACTGGAATGTGCTCCTCCCTCTGCATAACAAAATAAAACCCTACTGATTACTGATTGGTTAATGGTGTATACCACCTGGTTTATAAAGCGTTGGACGATAGAGAGAAGTAAGTGGATGCTTAAACCGGAACTGAACATAAATACATGAGAACAATCGATGTTTGCTACTTGGAGGTAAGCTGCTTCATAGTTTCTAATCCAATTCTTGTTCTTCTGCCAAAAGAAAATGATTGATACTTTTGTCCCATCTTACATGACCCAAAACAAAGCTCTCTCTTGTGTTCCATTGCTGGTGAGAAAGTGCTTCCTGTTTTGGGCAATGTGGGAACAGGGTTAAATCTTCCAGATAAATGTAGGAGCATCCAAGTGGACAGTTCTCTAATTTTAATGCTTTCAACTTAGTCAAACCACAGTACTTTACATTGTTTTAATACATGCAAGTGCTTCCTAGTTTGACTAAGGTGAGGAGCAGATTATCTACAACCAGAGCCACAATGAGTTTAACTAACAACCATTTCAGAAAAATCAGTGCACAAAACTCAGAACGGAGACCTTTTCAGTGACTACATATTAGAACAGTGCTCTTGTGTTTTGGGCATTGTGTAACCAGATTCACCTTGACAGAATGGTCCAGAAACTATTTGATGCAAACTCAGTTTCTTTGAAACATTATTTCCTAACAGACATAGATATTGAGATGAAAATAATCTTTGTTCTTGGTCTGACAATTTTGAGCTCTGTTTAGGGTTAGATAGTAATATGATTTCCAATAGTTATTTGTAGTAGATTTGATTGAACAAATGGAACTTTGTTTTTACATAGGTGATTTTAATGTCAGCAAATAAGTCAAAGAAAAGTCTTGTATTTTACAAGAATACTTTAGATTTTCATTGCTATAGAACCCTTGATTCATATTGCTCTCAAGAAGTTTCAAAGCATGCACAACTTGGATGATTCTTAATTACAATGGCTTTTAGCTTAAATCTAACTGCCATCTTGGCCTATATATTATTTTTCCAATTTTTTACCTAAATGAAAAGTAAAAAATACACAGAAATGTCTTATTCACAAACACTCCCCTTTTTTATTCAAAATTAAAATGGCTAAAATCAGCTGTGGGATACACCTCTGATTAGCATGTTCACTAAAAAGATGGCCTATTGTTATGCAGAGATTGTTCCTGCTACCAGCTGTGGATTGTGCGGCACTGCCCTATTTTCATTTGGCCCACTGGAATGTGCTCCTCCCTCTGCATAACAAAATAAAACCCTACTGATTACTGATTAGTTAATGGTGTATACCACCTGGTTTATAAAGCGTTGGACGATAGAGAGAAGTAAGTGGATGCTTAAACAGGAACTGAACATAAATACATGAGAACAATCGATGTTTGCTACTTGGAGGTAAGCTGCTTCATAGTTTCTAATCCAATTCTTGTTCTTCTGCCAAAAGAAAATGATTGATACTTTTGTCCCATCTTACATGACCCAAAACAAAGCTCTCTCTTGTGTTCCATTGCTGGTGAGAAAGTGCTTCCTGTTTTGGGCAATGTGGGAACAGGGTTATATCTTCCAGATAAATGTAGGAGCATCCAAGTGGACAGTTCTCTAATTTTAATGCTTTGAACTCAGTCAAACCACAGTACTTTACATTGTTTTAATACATGCAAGTGCTTCCTAGTTTGACTAAGGTGAGGAGCAGATTATCTACAACCAGAGCCACAATGAGTTTAACTAACAACCATTTCAGAAAAATTAGTGCACAAAACTCAGAACGGAGACCTTTTCAGTGACTACATATTAGAACAGTGCTCTTGTGTTTTGGGCATTGTGTAACCAGATTCACTTTGACAGAATGGTCCAGAAACTATTTGATGCAAACTCAGTTTCTTTGAAACATTATTTCCTAACAGACATAGATATTGAGATGAAAATAATCTTTGTTCTTGGTCTGACAATTTTGAGCTCTGTTTAGCGTTAGATAGTAATATGATTTCCAATAGTTATTTGTAGTAGATTTGATTGAACAAATGGAACTTTGTTTTTACATAGGTGATTTTAATGTCAGCAAATAAGTCAAAGAAAAGTCTTGAATTTTACAAGAATACTTTAGATTTTCATTGCTATAGAACCCTTGATTCATATTGCTCTCAAGAAGTTTCAAAACATGCACAACTTGGATGATTCTTAATTACAATGGCTTTTAGCTTAAATCTAACTGCCATCTTGGCCTATATATTATGTTTCCAATTTTTTACCTAAATGAAAAGTAAAAAATACACAGAAATGTCTTATTCCCAAACACTCCCCTTTTTTATTCAAAATTAAAATGGCTAAAATCAGCTGTGGGATACACCTCTGATTAGCATGTTCACTAAAAAGATGGCCTATTGTTATGCAGAGATTGTTCCTGCTACCAGCTGTGGATTGTGCGGCACTGCCCTATTTTCATTTGGCCCACTGGAATGTGCTCCTCCCTCTGCATAACAAAATAAAACCCTACTGATTACTGATTAGTTAATGGTGTATACCACCTGGTTTATAAAGCGTTGGACGATAGAGAGAAGTAAGTGGATGCTTAAACAGGAACTGAACATAAATACATGAGAACAATCGATGTTTGCTACTTGGAGGTAAGCTGCTTCATAGTTTCTAATCCAATTCTTGTTCTTCTGCCAAAAGAAAATGATTGATACTTTTGTCCTATCTTACATGACCCAAAACAAAGCTCTCTCTTGTGTTCCATTGCTGGTGAGAAAGTGCTTCCTGTTTTGGGCAATGTGGGAACAGGGTTATATCTTCCAGATAAATGTAGGAGCATCCAAGTGGACAGTTCTCTAATTTTAATGCTTTCAACTCAGTCAAACCACAGTACTTTACATTGTTTTAATACATGCAAGTGCTTCCTAGTTTGACTAAGGTGAGGAGCAGATTATCTACAACCAGAGCCACAATGAGTTTAACTAACAACCATTTCAGAAAAATCAGTGCACAAAACTCAGAACGGAGACCTTTTCAGTGACTACATATTAGAACAGTGCTCTTGTGTTTTGGGCATTGTGTAACCAGATTCACTTTGACAGAATGGTCCAGAAACTATTTGATGCAAACTCAGTTTCTTTGAAACATTATTTCCTAACAGACATAGATATTGAGATGAAAATAATCTTTGTTCTTGGTCTGACAATTTTGAGCTCTGTTTAGCGTTAGATAGTAATATGATTTCCAAGAGTTATTTGTAGTAGATTTGATTGAACAAATGGAACTTTGTTTTTACATAGGTGATTTTAATGTCAGCAAATAAGTCAAAGAAAAGTCTTGTATTTTACAAGAATACTTTAGATTTTCATTGCTATAGAACCCTTGATTCATATGGCTCTCAAGAAGTTTCAAAACATGCACAACTTGGATGATTCTTAATTACAATGGCTTTTAGCTTAAATCTAACTACCATCTTGGCCTATATATTATTTTTCCAAATGTTTTACCTAAATGAAAAGTAAAAAATACACAGAAATGTCTTATTCCCAAACACTCCCCTTTTTTATTCAAAATTAAAATGGCTAATATCAGCTGTGGGATACAACTCTGATTAGCATGTTCACTAAAAAGATGCCCTTTTGTTATGCAGAGATTGTTCCTGCTACCAGCTGTGGATTGTGCGGCACTGCCCTATTTTCATTTGGCCCACTGGAATGTGCTCCTCCCTCTGCATAACAAAATAAAACCCTACTGATTACTGATTAGTTAATGGTGTATACCACCTGGTTTATAAAGCGTTGGACGATAGAGAGAAGTAAGTGGATGCTTAAACAGGAACTGAACATAAATACATGAGAACAATCGATATTTGCTACTTGGAGGTAAGCTGCTTCATAGTTTCTAATCCAAATCTTGTTCTTCTGCCAAAAGAAAATGATTGATACTTTTGTCCCATCTTACATGACCCAAAACAAAGCTGTCTCTTGTGTTCCATTGCTGGTGAGAAAGTGCTTCCTGTTTTGGGCAATGTGGGAACAGGGTTAAATCTTCCAGATATATGTAGGAGCATCCAAGTGGACAGTTCTCAAATTTTAATGCTTTCAACTCAGTCAAACCACAGTACTTTACATTGTTTTAATACATGCAAGTGCTTCCTAGTTTGACTAAGGTGAGGAGCAGATTATCTACAACCAGAGCCACAATGAGTTTAACTAACAACCATTTCAGAAAAATCAGTGCACAAAACTCAGAACGGAGACCTTTTCAGTGACTACATATTAGAACAGTGCTCTTGTGTTTTGGGCATTGTGTAACCAGATTCACTTTGACAGAATGGTCCAGAAACTATTTGATGCAAACTCAGTTTCTTTGAAACATTATTTCCTAACAGACATAGATATTGAGATGAAAATAATCTTTGTTCTTGGTCTGACAATTTTGAGCTCTGTTTAGCGTTAGATAGTAATATGATTTCCAAGAGTTATTTGTAGTAGATTTGATTGAACAAATGGAACTTTGTTTTTACATAGGTGATTTTAATGTCAGCAAATAAGTCAAAGAAAAGTCTTGTATTTTACAAGAATACTTTAGATTTTCATTGCTATAGAACCCTTGATTCATATTGCTCTCAAGAAGTTTCAAAACATGCACAACTTGGATGATTCTTAATTACAATGGCTTTTAGCTTAAATCTAACTGCCATCTTGGCCTATATATTATTTTTCCAATTTTTTTACCTAAATGAAAAGTAAAAAATACACAGAAATGTCTTATTCCCAAACACTCCCCTTTTTTATTCAAAATTAAAATGGCTAAAATCAGCTGTGGGATACACCTCTGATTAGCATGTTCACTAAAAAGATGGCCTATTGTTATGCAGAGATTGTTCCTGCTACCAGCTGTGGATTGTGCGGCACTGCCCTATTTTCATTTGGCCCACTGGAATGTGCTCCTCCCTCTGCATAACAAAATAAAACCCTACTGATTACTGATTGGTTAATGGTGTATACCACCTGGTTTATAAAGCGTTGGACGATAGAGAGAAGTAAGTGGATGCTTAAACCGGAACTGAACATAAATACATGAGAACAATCGATGTTTGCTACTTGGAGGTAAGCTGCTTCATAGTTTCTAATCCAATTCTTGTTCTTCTGCCAAAAGAAAATGATTGATACTTTTGTCCCATCTTACATGACCCAAAACAAAGCTCTCTCTTGTGTTCCATTGCTGGTGAGAAAGTGCTTCCTGTTTTGGGCAATGTGGGAACAGGGTTAAATCTTCCAGATAAATGTAGGAGCATCCAAGTGGACAGTTCTCTAATTTTAATGCTTTCAACTCAGTCAAACCACAGTACTTTACATTGTTTTAATACATGCAAGTGCTTCCTAGTTTGACTAAGGTGAGGAGCAGATTATCTACAACCAGAGCCACAATGAGTTTAACTAACAACCATTTCAGAAAAATCAGTGCACAAAACTCAGAACGGAGACCTTTTCAGTGACTACATATTAGAACAGTGCTCTTGTGTTTTGGGCATTGTGTAACCAGATTCACCTTGACAGAATGGTCCAGAAACTATTTGATGCAAACTCAGTTTCTTTGAAACATTATTTCCTAACAGACATAGATATTGAGATGAAAATAATCTTTGTTCTTGGTCTGACAATTTTGAGCTCTGTTTAGGGTTAGATAGTAATATGATTTCCAATAGTTATTTGTAGTAGATTTGATTGAACAAATGGAACTTTGTTTTTACATAGGTGATTTTAATGTCAGCAAATAAGTCAAAGAAAAGTCTTGTATTTTACAAGAATACTTTAGATTTTCATTGCTATAGAACCCTTGATTCATATTGCTCTCAAGAAGTTTCAAAGCATGCACAACTTGGATGATTCTTAATTACAATGGCTTTTAGCTTAAATCTAACTGCCATCTTGGCCTATATATTATTTTTCCAATTTTTTACCTAAATGAAAAGTAAAAAATACACAGAAATGTCTTATTCACAAACACTCCCCTTTTTTATTCAAAATTAAAATGGCTAAAATCAGCTGTGGGATACACCTCTGATTAGCATGTTCACTAAAAAGATGGCCTATTGTTATGCAGAGATTGTTCCTGCTACCAGCTGTGGATTGTGCGGCACTGCCCTATTTTCATTTGGCCCACTGGAATGTGCTCCTCCCTCTGCATAACAAAATAAAACCCTACTGATTACTGATTAGTTAATGGTGTATACCACCTGGTTTATAAAGCGTTGGACGATAGAGAGAAGTAAGTGGATGCTTAAACAGGAACTGAACATAAATACATGAGAACAATCGATGTTTGCTACTTGGAGGTAAGCTGCTTCATAGTTTCTAATCCAATTCTTGTTCTTCTGCCAAAAGAAAATGATTGATACTTTTGTCCCATCTTACATGACCCAAAACAAAGCTCTCTCTTGTGTTCCATTGCTGGTGAGAAAGTGCTTCCTGTTTTGGGCAATGTGGGAACAGGGTTATATCTTCCAGATAAATGTAGGAGCATCCAAGTGGACAGTTCTCTAATTTTAATGCTTTGAACTCAGTCAAACCACAGTACTTTACATTGTTTTAATACATGCAAGTGCTTCCTAGTTTGACTAAGGTGAGGAGCAGATTATCTACAACCAGAGCCACAATGAGTTTAACTAACAACCATTTCAGAAAAATTAGTGCACAAAACTCAGAACGGAGACCTTTTCAGTGACTACATATTAGAACAGTGCTCTTGTGTTTTGGGCATTGTGTAACCAGATTCACTTTGACAGAATGGTCCAGAAACTATTTGATGCAAACTCAGTTTCTTTGAAACATTATTTCCTAACAGACATAGATATTGAGATGAAAATAATCTTTGTTCTTGGTCTGACAATTTTGAGCTCTGTTTAGCGTTAGATAGTAATATGATTTCCAATAGTTATTTGTAGTAGATTTGATTGAACAAATGGAACTTTGTTTTTACATAGGTGATTTTAATGTCAGCAAATAAGTCAAAGAAAAGTCTTGAATTTTACAAGAATACTTTAGATTTTCATTGCTATAGAACCCTTGATTCATATTGCTCTCAAGAAGTTTCAAAACATGCACAACTTGGATGATTCTTAATTACAATGGCTTTTAGCTTAAATCTAACTGCCATCTTGGCCTATATATTATGTTTCCAATTTTTTACCTAAATGAAAAGTAAAAAATACACAGAAATGTCTTATTCCCAAACACTCCCCTTTTTTATTCAAAATTAAAATGGCTAAAATCAGCTGTGGGATACACCTCTGATTAGCATGTTCACTAAAAAGATGGCCTATTGTTATGCAGAGATTGTTCCTGCTACCAGCTGTGGATTGTGCGGCACTGCCCTATTTTCATTTGGCCCACTGGAATGTGCTCCTCCCTCTGCATAACAAAATAAAACCCTACTGATTACTGATTAGTTAATGGTGTATACCACCTGGTTTATAAAGCGTTGGACGATAGAGAGAAGTAAGTGGATGCTTAAACCGGAACTGAACATAAATACATGAGAACAATCGATGTTTGCTACTTGGAGGTAAGCTGCTTCATAGTTTCTAATCCAATTCTTGTTCTTCTGCCAAAAGAAAATGATTGATACTTTTGTCCTATCTTACATGACCCAAAACAAAGCTCTCTCTTGTGTTCCATTGCTGGTGAGAAAGTGCTTCCTGTTTTGGGCAATGTGGGAACAGGGTTATATCTTCCAGATAAATGTAGGAGCATCCAAGTGGACAGTTCTCTAATTTTAATGCTTTCAACTCAGTCAAACCACAGTACTTTACATTGTTTTAATACATGCAAGTGCTTCCTAGTTTGACTAAGGTGAGGAGCAGATTATCTACAACCAGAGCCACAATGAGTTTAACTAACAACCATTTCAGAAAAATCAGTGCACAAAACTCAGAACGGAGACCTTTTCAGTGACTACATATTAGAACAGTGCTCTTGTGTTTTGGGCATTGTGTAACCAGATTCACTTTGACAGAATGGTCCAGAAACTATTTGATGCAAACTCAGTTTCTTTGAAACATTATTTCCTAACAGACATAGATATTGAGATGAAAATAATCTTTGTTCTTGGTCTGACAATTTTGAGCTCTGTTTAGCGTTAGATAGTAATATGATTTCCAAGAGTTATTTGTAGTAGATTTGATTGAACAAATGGAACTTTGTTTTTACATAGGTGATTTTAATGTCAGCAAATAAGTCAAAGAAAAGTCTTGTATTTTACAAGAATACTTTAGATTTTCATTGCTATAGAACCCTTGATTCATATTGCTCTCAAGAAGTTTCAAAACATGCACAACTTGGATGATTCTTAATTACAATGGCTTTTAGCTTAAATCTAACTACCATCTTGGTCTATATATTATTTTTCCAAATGTTTTACCTAAATGAAAAGTAAAAAATACACAGAAATGTCTTATTCCCAAACACTCCCCTTTTTTATTCAAAATTAAAATGGCTAAAATCAGCTGTGGGATACACCTCTGATTAGCATGTTCACTAAAAAGATGGCCTATTGTTATGCAGAGATTGTTCCTGCTACCAGCTGTGGATTGTGCGGCACTGCCCTATTTTCATTTGGCCCACTGGAATGTGCTCCTCCCTCTGCATAACAAAATAAAACCCTACTGATTACTGATTAGTTAATGGTGTATACCACCTGGTTTATAAAGCGTTGGACGATAGAGAGAAGTAAGTGGATGCTTAAACAGGAACTGAACATAAATACATGAGAACAATCGATGTTTGCTACTTGGAGGTAAGCTGCTTCATAGTTTCTAATCCAATTCTTGTTCTTCTGCCAAAAGAAAATGATTGATACTTTTGTCCTATCTTACATGACCCAAAACAAAGCTCTCTCTTGTGTTCCATTGCTGGTGAGAAAGTGCTTCCTGTTTTGGGCAATGTGGGAACAGGGTTATATCTTCCAGATAAATGTAGGAGCATCCAAGTGGACAGTTCTCTAATTTTAATGCTTTCAACTCAGTCAAACCACAGTACTTTACATTGTTTTAATACATGCAAGTGCTTCCTAGTTTGACTAAGGTGAGGAGCAGATTATCTACAACCAGAGCCACAATGAGTTTAACTAACAACCATTTCAGAAAAATCAGTGCACAAAACTCAGAACGGAGACCTTTTCAGTGACTACATATTAGAACAGTGCTCTTGTGTTTTGGGCATTGTGTAACCAGATTCACTTTGACAGAATGGTCCAGAAACTATTTGATGCAAACTCAGTTTCTTTGAAACATTATTTCCTAACAGACATAGATATTGAGATGAAAATAATCTTTGTTCTTGGTCTGACAATTTTGAGCTCTGTTTAGCGTTAGATAGTAATATGATTTCCAAGAGTTATTTGTAGTAGATTTGATTGAACAAATGGAACTTTGTTTTTACATAGGTGATTTTAATGTCAGCAAATAAGTCAAAGAAAAGTCTTGTATTTTACAAGAATACTTTAGATTTTCATTGCTATAGAACCCTTGATTCATATTGCTCTCAAGAAGTTTCAAAACATGCACAACTTGGATGATTCTTAATTACAATGGCTTTTAGCTTAAATCTAACTACCATCTTGGTCTATATATTATTTTTCCAAATGTTTTACCTAAATGAAAAGTAAAAAATACACAGAAATGTCTTATTCCCAAACACTCCCCTTTTTTATTCAAAATTAAAATGGCTAATATCAGCTGTGGGATACAACTCTGATTAGCATGTTCACTAAAAAGATGCCCTTTTGTTATGCAGAGATTGTTCCTGCTACCAGCTGTGGATTGTGCGGCACTGCCCTATTTTCATTTGGCCCACTGGAATGTGCTCCTCCCTCTGCATAACAAAATAAAACCCTACTGATTACTGATTAGTTAATGGTGTATACCACCTGGTTTATAAAGCGTTGGACGATAGAGAGAAGTAAGTGGATGCTTAAACAGGAACTGAACATAAATACATGAGAACAATCGATATTTGCTACTTGGAGGTAAGCTGCTTCATAGTTTCTAATCCAAATCTTGTTCTTCTGCCAAAAGAAAATGATTGATACTTTTGTCCCATCTTACATGACCCAAAACAAAGCTGTCTCTTGTGTTCCATTGCTGGTGAGAAAGTGCTTCCTGTTTTGGGCAATGTGGGAACAGGGTTAAATCTTCCAGATATATGTAGGAGCATCCAAGTGGACAGTTCTCTAATTTTAATGCTTTCAACTCAGTCAAACCACAGTACTTTACATTGTTTTAATACATGCAAGTGCTTCCTAGTTTGACTAAGGTGAGGAGCAGATTATCTACAACCAGAGCCACAATGAGTTTAACTAACAACCATTTCAGAAAAATCAGTGCACAAAACTCAGAACGGAGACCTTTTCAGTGACTACATATTAGAACAGTGCTCTTGTGTTTTGGGCATTGTGTAACCAGATTCACTTTGACAGAATGGTCCAGAAACTATTTGATGCAAACTCAGTTTCTTTGAAACATTATTTCCTAACAGACATAGATATTGAGATGAAAATAATCTTTGTTCTTGGTCTGACAATTTTGAGCTCTGTTTAGCGTTAGATAGTAATATGATTTCCAAGAGTTATTTGTAGTAGATTTGATTGAACAAATGGAACTTTGTTTTTACATAGGTGATTTTTATGTCAGCAAAAAAGTCAAAGAAAAGTCTTGTATTTTACAAGAATACTTTAGATTTTCATTGCTATAGAACCCTTGATTCATATTGTTCTCAAGAAGTTTCAAAACATGCACAACTTGGATGATTCTTAATTACAATGGCTTTTAGCTTAAATATAACTACCATCTTGGCCTATATATTATTTTTCCAATTTTTTTACCTAAATGAAAAGTAAAAAATACACAGAAATGTCTTATTCCCAAACACTCCCCTTTTTTATTCAAAATTAAAATGGCTAAAATCAGCTGTGGGATACACCTCTGATTAGCATGTTCACTAAAAAGATGGCCTATTGTTATGCAGAGATTGTTCCTGCTACCAGCTGTGGATTGTGCGGCACTGCCCTATTTTCATTTGGCCCACTGGAATGTGCTCCTCCCTCTGCATAACAAAATAAAACCCTACTGATTACTGATTGGTTAATGGTGTATACCACCTGGTTTATAAAGCGTTGGACGATAGAGAGAAGTAAGTGGATGCTTAAACCGGAACTGAACATAAATACATGAGAACAATCGATGTTTGCTACTTGGAGGTAAGCTGCTTCATAGTTTCTAATCCAATTCTTGTTCTTCTGCCAAAAGAAAATGATTGATACTTTTGTCCCATCTTACATGACCCAAAACAAAGCTCTCTCTTGTGTTCCATTGCTGGTGAGAAAGTGCTTCCTGTTTTGGGCAATGTGGGAACAGGGTTAAATCTTCCAGATAAATGTAGGAGCATCCAAGTGGACAGTTCTCTAATTTTAATGCTTTCAACTCAGTCAAACCACAGTACTTTACATTGTTTTAATACATGCAAGTGCTTCCTAGTTTGACTAAGGTGAGGAGCAGATTATCTACAACCAGAGCCACAATGAGTTTAACTAACAACCATTTCAGAAAAATCAGTGCACAAAACTCAGAACGGAGACCTTTTCAGTGACTACATATTAGAACAGTGCTCTTGTGTTTTGGGCATTGTGTAACCAGATTCACCTTGACAGAATGGTCCAGAAACTATTTGATGCAAACTCAGTTTCTTTGAAACATTATTTCCTAACAGACATAGCTATTGAGATGAAAATAATCTTTGTTCTTGGTCTGACAATTTTGAGCTCTGTTTAGGGTTAGATAGTAATATGATTTCCAATAGTTATTTGTAGTAGATTTGATTGAACAAATGGAACTTTGTTTTTACATAGGTGATTTTAATGTCAGCAAATAAGTCAAAGAAAAGTCTTGTATTTTACAAGAACACTTTAGATTTTCATTGCTATAGAACCCTTGATTCATATTGCTCTCAAGAAGTTTCAAAACATGAACAACTTGGATGATTCTTAATTACAATGGCTTTTAGCTTAAATCTAACTGCCATTTTGGCCTATATATTATTTTTCCAAATTTTTTACCTAAATGAAAAGTAAAAAATACACAGAAATGTCTTATTCCCAAACACTCCCCTTTTTTATTCAAAATTAAAATCGCTAATATCAGCTGTGGGATACACCTCTGATTAGCATGTTCACTAAAAAGATGCCCTATTGTTATGCAGAGATTGTTCCTGCTACCAGCTGTGGATTGTGCGGCACTGCCCTATTTTCATTTGGCCCACTGGAATGTGCTCCTCCCTCTGCATAACAAAATAAAACCCTACTGATTACTGATTAGTTAATGGTGTATACCACCTGGTTTATAAAGCGTTGGACGATAGAGAGAAGTAAGTGGATGCTTAAACAGGAACTGAACATAAATACATGAGAACAATCGATATTTGCTACTTGGAGGTAAGCTGCTTCATAGTTTCTAATCCAAATCTTGTTCTTCTGCCAAAAGAAAATGATTGATACTTTTGTCCCATCTTACATGACCCAAAACAAAGCTGTCTCTTGTGTTCCATTGCTGGTGAGAAAGTGCTTCCTGTTTTGGGCAATGTGGGAACAGGGTTAAATCTTCCAGATATATGTAGGAGCATCCAAGTTGACAGTTCTCTAATTTTAATGCTTTCAACTCAGTCAAACCACAGTACTTTACATTGTTTTAATACATGCAAGTGCTTCCTAGTTTGACTAAGGTGAGGAGCAGATTATCTACAACCAGAGCCACAATGAGTTTAACTAACAACCATTTCAGAAAAATCAGTGCACAAAACTCAGAACGGAGACCTTTTCAGTGACTACATATTAGAACAGTGCTCTTGTGTTTTGGGCATTGTGTAACCAGATTCACTTTGACAGAATGGTCCAGAAACTATTTGATGCAAACTCAGTTTCTTTGAAACATTATTTCCTAACAGACATAGATATTGAGATGAAAATAATCTTTGTTCTTGGTCTGACAATTTTGAGCTCTGTTTAGCGTTAGATAGTAATATGATTTCCAAGAGTTATTTGTAGTAGATTTGATTGAACAAATGGAACTTTGTTTTTACATAGGTGATTTTAATGTCAGCAAATAAGTCAAAGAAAAGTCTTGTATTTTACAAGAATACTTTAGATTTTCATTGCTATAGAACCCTTGATTCATATTGCTCTCAAGAAGTTTCAAAACATGCACAACTTGGATGATTCTTAATTACAATGGCTTTTAGCTTAAATATAACTACCATCTTGGCCTATATATTATTTTTCCAATTTTTTTACCTAAATGAAAAGTAAAAAATACACAGAAATGTCTTATTCCCAAACACTCCCCCTTTTTATTCAAAATTAAAATCGCTAATATCAGCTGTGGGATACACCTCTGATTAGCATGTTCATTAAAAAGATGCCCTATTGTTATGCAGAGATTGTTCCTGCTACCAGCTGTGGATTGTGCGGCACTGCCCTATTTTCATTTGGCCCACTGGAATGTGCTCCTCCCTCTGCATAACAAAATAAAACCCTACTGATTACTGATTGGTTAATGGTGTATACCACCTGGTTTATAAAGCGTTGGACGATAGAGAGAAGTAAGTGGATGCTTAAACCGGAACTGAACATAAATACATGAGAACAATCGATGTTTGCTACTTGGAGGTAAGCTGCTTCATAGTTTCTAATCCAATTCTTGTTCTTCTGCCAAAAGAAAATGATTGATACTTTTGTCCCATCTTACATGACCCAAAACAAAGCTCTCTCTTGTGTTCCATTGCTGGTGAGAAAGTGCTTCCTGTTTTGGGCAATGTGGGAACAGGGTTAAATCTTCCAGATAAATGTAGGAGCATCCAAGTGGACAGTTCTCTAATTTTAATGCTTTCAACTTAGTCAAACCACAGTACTTTACATTGTTTTAATACATGCAAGTGCTTCCTAGTTTGACTAAGGTGAGGAGCAGATTATCTACAACCAGAGCCACAATGAGTTTAACTAACAACCATTTCAGAAAAATCAGTGCACAAAACTCAGAACGGAGACCTTTTCAGTGACTACATATTAGAACAGTGCTCTTGTGTTTTGGGCATTGTGTAACCAGATTCACCTTGACAGAATGGTCCAGAAACTATTTGATGCAAACTCAGTTTCTTTGAAACATTATTTCCTAACAGACATAGATATTGAGATGAAAATAATCTTTGTTCTTGGTCTGACAATTTTGAGCTCTGTTTAGGGTTAGATAGTAATATGATTTCCAATAGTTATTTGTAGTAGATTTGATTGAACAAATGGAACTTTGTTTTTACATAGGTGATTTTAATGTCAGCAAATAAGTCAAAGAAAAGTCTTGTATTTTACAAGAATACTTTAGATTTTCATTGCTATAGAACCCTTGATTCATATTGCTCTCAAGAAGTTTCAAAGCATGCACAACTTGGATGATTCTTAATTACAATGGCTTTTAGCTTAAATCTAACTGCCATCTTGGCCTATATATTATTTTTCCAATTTTTTACCTAAATGAAAAGTAAAAAATACACAGAAATGTCTTATTCACAAACACTCCCCTTTTTTATTCAAAATTAAAATGGCTAAAATCAGCTGTGGGATACACCTCTGATTAGCATGTTCACTAAAAAGATGGCCTATTGTTATGCAGAGATTGTTCCTGCTACCAGCTGTGGATTGTGCGGCACTGCCCTATTTTCATTTGGCCCACTGGAATGTGCTCCTCCCTCTGCATAACAAAATAAAACCCTACTGATTACTGATTAGTTAATGGTGTATACCACCTGGTTTATAAAGCGTTGGACGATAGAGAGAAGTAAGTGGATGCTTAAACAGGAACTGAACATAAATACATGAGAACAATCGATGTTTGCTACTTGGAGGTAAGCTGCTTCATAGTTTCTAATCCAATTCTTGTTCTTCTGCCAAAAGAAAATGATTGATACTTTTGTCCCATCTTACATGACCCAAAACAAAGCTCTCTCTTGTGTTCCATTGCTGGTGAGAAAGTGCTTCCTGTTTTGGGCAATGTGGGAACAGGGTTATATCTTCCAGATAAATGTAGGAGCATCCAAGTGGACAGTTCTCTAATTTTAATGCTTTCAACTCAGTCAAACCACAGTACTTTACATTGTTTTAATACATGCAAGTGCTTCCTAGTTTGACTAAGGTGAGGAGCAGATTATCTACAACCAGAGCCACAATGAGTTTAACTAACAACCATTTCAGAAAAATTAGTGCACAAAACTCAGAACGGAGACCTTTTCAGTGACTACATATTAGAACAGTGCTCTTGTGTTTTGGGCATTGTGTAACCAGATTCACTTTGACAGAATGGTCCAGAAACTATTTGATGCAAACTCAGTTTCTTTGAAACATTATTTCCTAACAGACATAGATATTGAGATGAAAATAATCTTTGTTCTTGGTCTGACAATTTTGAGCTCTGTTTAGCGTTAGATAGTAATATGATTTCCAATAGTTATTTGTAGTAGATTTGATTGAACAAATGGAACTTTGTTTTTACATAGGTGATTTTAATGTCAGCAAATAAGTCAAAGAAAAGTCTTGTATTTTACAAGAATACTTTAGATTTTCATTGCTATAGAACCCTTGATTCATATTGCTCTCAAGAAGTTTCAAAACATGCACAACTTGGATGATTCTTAATTACAATGGCTTTTAGCTTAAATCTAACTGCCATCTTGGCCTATATATTATGTTTCCAATTTTTTACCTAAATGAAAAGTAAAAAATACACAGAAATGTCTTATTCCCAAACACTCCCCTTTTTTATTCAAAATTAAAATGGCTAAAATCAGCTGTGGGATACACCTCTGATTAGCATGTTCACTAAAAAGATGGCCTATTGTTATGCAGAGATTGTTCCTGCTACCAGCTGTGGATTGTGCGGCACTGCCCTATTTTCATTTGGCCCACTGGAATGTGCTCCTCCCTCTGCATAACAAAATAAAACCCTACTGATTACTGATTGGTTAATGGTGTATACCACCTGGTTTATAAAGCGTTGGACGATAGAGAGAAGTAAGTGGATGCTTAAACAGGAACTGAACATAAATACATGAGAACAATCGATGTTTGCTACTTGGAGGTAAGCTGCTTCATAGTTTCTAATCCAATTCTTGTTCTTCTGCCAAAAGAAAATGATTGATACTTTTGTCCTATCTTACATGACCCAAAACAAAGCTCTCTCTTGTGTTCCATTGCTGGTGAGAAAGTGCTTCCTGTTTTGGGCAATGTGGGAACAGGGTTATATCTTCCAGATAAATGTAGGAGCATCCAAGTGGACAGTTCTCTAATTTTAATGCTTTCAACTCAGTCAAACCACAGTACTTTACATTGTTTTAATACATGCAAGTGCTTCCTAGTTTGACTAAGGTGAGGAGCAGATTATCTACAACCAGAGCCACAATGAGTTTAACTAACAACCATTTCAGAAAAATCAGTGCACAAAACTCAGAACGGAGACCTTTTCAGTGACTACATATTAGAACAGTGCTCTTGTGTTTTGGGCATTGTGTAACCAGATTCACTTTGACAGAATGGTCCAGAAACTATTTGATGCAAACTCAGTTTCTTTGAAACATTATTTCCTAACAGACATAGATATTGAGATGAAAATAATCTTTGTTCTTGGTCTGACAATTTTGAGCTCTGTTTAGCGTTAGATAGTAATATGATTTCCAAGAGTTATTTGTAGTAGATTTGATTGAACAAATGGAACTTTGTTTTTACATAGGTGATTTTTATGTCAGCAAATAAGTCAAAGAAAAGTCTTGTATTTTACAAGAATACTTTAGATTTTCATTGCTATAGAACCCTTGATTCATATTGCTCTCAAGAAGTTTCAAAACATGCACAACTTGGATGATTCTTAATTACAATGGCTTTTAGCTTAAATCTAACTACCATCTTGGCCTATATATTATTTTTCCAAATGTTTTACCTAAATGAAAAGTAAAAAATACACAGAAATGTCTTATTCCCAAACACTCCCCTTTTTTATTCAAAATTAAAATGGCTAATATCAGCTGTGGGATACAACTCTGATTAGCATGTTCACTAAAAAGATGCCCTTTTGTTATGCAGAGATTGTTCCTGCTACCAGCTGTGGATTGTGCGGCACTGCCCTATTTTCATTTGGCCCACTGGAATGTGCTCCTCCCTCTGCATAACAAAATAAAACCCTACTGATTACTGATTAGTTAATGGTGTATACCACCTGGTTTATAAAGCGTTGGACGATAGAGAGAAGTAAGTGGATGCTTAAACAGGAACTGAACATAAATACATGAGAACAATCGATATTTGCTACTTGGAGGTAAGCTGCTTCATAGTTTCTAATCCAAATCTTGTTCTTCTGCCAAAAGAAAATGATTGATACTTTTGTCCCATCTTACATGACCCAAAACAAAGCTGTCTCTTGTGTTCCATTGCTGGTGAGAAAGTGCTTCCTGTTTTGGGCAATGTGGGAACAGGGTTAAATCTTCCAGATATATGTAGGAGCATCCAAGTGGACAGTTCTCTAATGTTAATGCTTTCAACTCAGTCAAACCACAGTACTTTACATTGTTTTAATACATGCAAGTGCTTCCTAGTTTGACTAAGGTGAGGAGCAGATTATCTACAACCAGAGCCACAATGAGTTTAACTAACAACCATTTCAGAAAAATCAGTGCACAAAACTCAGAACGGAGACCTTTTCAGTGACTACATATTAGAACAGTGCTCTTGTGTTTTGGGCATTGTGTAACCAGATTCACTTTGACAGAATGGTCCAGAAACTATTTGATGCAAACTCAGTTTCTTTGAAACATTATTTCCTAACAGACATAGATATTGAGATGAAAATAATCTTTGTTCTTGGTCTGACAATTTTGAGCTCTGTTTAGGGTTAGATAGTAATATGATTTCCAAGAGTTATTTGTAGTAGATTTGATTGAACAAATGGAACTTTGTTTTTACATAGGTGATTTTTATGTCAGCAAAAAAGTCAAAGAAAAGTCTTGTATTTTACAAGAATACTTTAGATTTTCATTGCTATAGAACCCTTGATTCATATTGCTCTCAAGAAGTTTCAAAACATGCACAACTTGGATGATTCTTAATTACAATGGCTTTTAGCTTAAATATAACTACCATCTTGGCCTATATATTATTTTTCCAATTTTTTTACCTAAATGAAAAGTAAAAAATACACAGAAATGTCTTATTCCCAAACACTCCCCCTTTTTATTCAAAATTAAAATCGCTAATATCAGCTGTGGGATACACCTCTGATTAGCATGTTCATTAAAAAGATGCCCTATTGTTATGCAGAGATTGTTCCTGCTACCAGCTGTGGATTGTGCGGCACTGCCCTATTTTCATTTGGCCCACTGGAATGTGCTCCTCCCTCTGCATAACAAAATAAAACCTTACTGATTACTGATTGGTTAATGATGTATACCACCTGGTTTATAAAGCGTTGGACGATAGAGAGAAGTAAGTGGATGCTTAAACCGGAACTGAACATAAATACATGAGAACAATCGATGTTTGCTACTTGGAGGTAAGCTGCTTCATAGTTTCTAATCCAATTCTTGTTCTTCTGCCAAAAGAAAATGATTGATACTTTTGTCCCATCTTACATGACCCAAAACACAGCTCTCTCTTGTGTTCCATTGCTGGTGAGAAAGTGCTTCCTGTTTTGGGCAATGTGGGAACAGGGTTAAATCTTCCAGATAAATGTAGGAGCATCCAAGTGGACAGTTCTCTAATTTTAATGCTTTCAACTCAGTCAAACCACAGTACTTTACATTGTTTTAATACATGCAAGTGCTTCCTAGTTTGACTAAGGCGAGGAGCAGATTATCTACAACCAGAGCCACAATGAGTTTAACTAACAACCATTTCAGAAAAATCAGTGCACAAAACTCAGAACGGAGACCTTTTCAGTGACTACATATTAGAACAGTGCTCTTGTGTTTTGGGCATTGTGTAACCAGATTCACCTTGACAGAATGGTCCAGAAACTATTTGATGCAAACTCAGTTTCTTTGAAACATTATTTCCTAACAGACATAGCTATTGAGATGAAAATAATCTTTGTTCTTGGTCTGACAATTTTGAGCTCTGTTTAGGGTTAGATAGTAATATGATTTCCAATAGTTATTTGTAGTAGATTTGATTGAACAAATGGAACTTTGTTTTTACATAGGTGATTTTAATGTCAGCAAATAAGTCAAAGAAAAGTCTTGTATTTTACAAGAACACTTTAGATTTTCATTGCTATAGAACCCTTGATTCATATTGCTCTCAAGAAGTTTCAAAACATGAACAACTTGGATGATTCTTAATTACAATGGCTTTTAGCTTAAATCTAACTGCCATTTTGGCCTATATATTATTTTTCCAAATTTTTTACCTAAATGAAAAGTAAAAAATACACAGAAATGTCTTATTCCCAAACACTCCCCTTTTTTATTCAAAATTAAAATGGCTAATATCAGCTGTGGGATACACCTCTGATTAGCATGTTCACTAAAAAGATGCCCTATTGTTATGCAGAGATTGTTCCTGCTACCAGCTGTGGATTATGCGGCACTGCCCTATTTTCATTTGGCCCACTGGAATGTGCCCCTCCCTCTGCATAACAAAATAAAACCCTACTGATTACTGATTAGTTAATGGTGTATACCACCTGGTTTATAAAGCGTTGGACGATAGAGAGAAGTAAGTGGGTGCTTAAACAGGAACTGAACATAAATACATGAGAACAATCGATATTTGCTACTTGGAGGTAAGCTGCTTCATAGTTTCTAATCAAAATCTTGTTCTTCTGCCAAAAGAAAATGATTGATACTTTTGTCCCATCTTACATGACACAAAACAAAGCTGTCTCTTGTGTTCCATTGCTGGTGAGAAAGTGCTTCCTGTTTTGGGCAATGTGGGAACAGGGTTAAATCTTCCAGATATATGTAGGAGCATCCAAGTGGACAGTTCTCTAATTTTAATGCTTTCAACTCAGTCAAACCACAGTACTTTACATTGTTTTAATACATGCAAGTGCTTCCTAGTTTGACTAAGGTGAGGAGCAGATTATCTACAACCAGAGCCACAATGAGTTTAACTAACAACCATTTCAGAAAAATCAGTGCACAAAACTCAGAACGGAGACCTTTTCAGTGACTACATATTAGAACAGTGCTCTTGTGTTTTGGGCATTGTGTAACCAGATTCACTTTGACAGAATGGTCCAGAAACTATTTGATGCAAACTCAGTTTCTTTGAAACATTATTTCCTAACAGACATAGATATTGAGATGAAAATAATCTTTGTTCTTGGTCTGACAATTTTGAGCTCTGTTTAGGGTTAGATAGTAATATGATTTCCAAGAGTTATTTGTAGTAGATTTGATTGAACAAATGGAACTTTGTTTTTACATAGGTGATTTTTATGTCAGCAAATAAGTCAAAGAAAAGTCTTGTATTTTACAAGAATACTTTTGATTTTCATAAATATAGAACCCTTGATTCATATTGCTCTCAAGAAGTTTCAAAACATGCACAACTTGGATGATTCTAAATTACAATGGCTTTTAGCTTAAACTTAACTGCCAGCTTGGTCTATATATTATTCTTCCAAATTTTTCCCTAAATGAAAATTAAAAAATACACAGAGATCTCTTATTCCCAAACACTTCCCCTTTTATTCAAAATTAAAATGGCTAATATCAGCTGTGGGATACACCTCTGATTAGTATGTTCACTGAAAAGATGACCCATTGGTATGCAGAGATTGTTCCTGCTACCAGCTGTGGATTGTGCGGCACTGCCCTATTTTCATTTGGCCCACTGGAATGTGCTCCTGCCTCTACATAACAAAATAAAACCATACTGATTACTGATTGGTTAATGGTGTATACCACCTGGTTTATAAAGCATTGGACGATAGAGAGAAGTAAGTGGATGCTTAGACAGGACCTGAAGATAAATACATGAGAACAATCGCTGTTCCTCCAGCACCTCCAATTCCTGGAAACCCACCACGACCTTTCCTGCTTCGGTTGCACAACTACAGAGACAGGGTCTTGGCGGCAGCCAGAGAGAAGCAGGATCATGCCTTTTCCTGATTATTCACCGGAGGTACAAAGCCACCGCTCCTTAACGGAGGTGAGAAGGCGCCTTAGACACCAGGGCCTCAAATTTAGTTTCCTCCACCCAAGCAAGCTCCGAGTGATTGATGACGATCGGGCATGTTTCCTTATGGATCCAGAGGCGGCCTTATCCTGGCTGGATGGCCGTTAGAGGGCTTCTCGCAGTATTACAGCTTGCCACAACCATGCTTCCTTTTTATTTTGTTATTTTTCCTGAGTACTTTCACTCTTCCTTTGTTACTGTTAACTGTTCCCCTTTCAGATGTCATGATGACTTGCTGCCAGCCTATTCCTCCGGGGCTCTGATTCGGAACGAGTGACTGTTATGCGCTGACCCCCTCACTTTTTCAGCATGTCGGACCTTTTCCCTTCAGTGGAGTTTGTTAGGTGCTTTACCTGGAGCTGGACTGCACAGCGCTCTGCTGCAGACACACACAACCCTAGCAGGAAGACAGTGCTGCAGTCCTGGACTATTGCCCCCCCTCTCTATTCTGGTGACTGTTGCCCCATACCCTCACTTCCTTGCTTTCTGGTCTCAGGACATCAGCCGCAGTGTTCGCCTTTGGACACCCATTATTCCTTATCCCACCAACAGGACAGAAAGTGGCATTGACCAGTTGCATGGTGGTTGGACTGGCACCAGATGTATAGTGCTCAGAGTTTACGGGTTCCACTGCAATCTCAAGGTTTAGGGTAAAAACTATTCCCAGGTAGGGATGAGCCGAACACCCCCCCGTTCGGTTCGCACCAGAACCTTCGAAAGGACCGAACGTTCGCGCAAACTTTTAGAACCACATTGAAGTGTATGGGACTCGAACGTTCGAATTCAAAAGTGCTAATTTAAGACCTCGTACACACGGACGGACAGTCCGCTGAAAACGGTCCGCCGGGCGGTTTTCAGCGGACATGTCCGACCGGAGATTTCTGTCTGATGGTTGTACACACCATCAGACAGAAATCCGCGTGTAAACAATACGCGGGGACGTGGCCGCGGCGTCAGTACGACGCATGCGAGGGATGGCGGCCGATCGGACGTGCCTGGTGAGTCTGTACAGACGACCGAACACGTCCGACGGACAGGTTTCCATCGGACAGGTTTCTTAGCATGCTAAGAAATTTTTGTCCGCTGGAAAACAGTCGGCTGGACAAATGTCCGGTCGAAAACGGTCCGATAGGCCGTACACACGACCGAACTTGTCTGCTGAAACTGGTCTGCGGACAAGTATCAGCGGACAGATCCGGTCGTGTGTACGGGGCCTTAAAGGCTAATATGCAAGTTATTGTCGTAAAACAGGTTTGAGAACCCGGGTCTTGCCCCAGGGAACATGTATCAATGGATTTTTTTTTTTTTTAAACGGTCGTTTTTTCTGGAGCAGTGATTTAAATTATGCGTGTACTAAACCCCCCGAGCCATAATTGGCCAAAGCTCTCCGTTTTTTGCGCGCTGTGATTGGCCAAGCATGCGGGTCATATTGCATGCATGGCCAATCATCAGCCAGCAATGCACTGCGATGCCGCAGTGAATTATGGGGCATGTCACGCCACTCCAATTTGGTGCGAACGGCCCAAAATGTTTGTAATTCGACGAACGATTGAACATACGATGTTCAAGTCTAACGTGAGTTTGACTTGAATACGAAGCTCATCCCTATTCCCAGGCCCTCTCCCCTCTTTTGAGAGAGGGATGGGATATAGTAGGAATGGCACCTGGTGCCTGGGTTGTTTAATTCTAGTTTTAGTTGTTTTTTTTTTTGCTGTAAGGCCTCGTACACACGACTGAACATGTCTGCTGAAACATGTTCAGCAGACATGTTCGGTCGTGTGAACGGCCGACCGGACAGGTTTCCAGCGGACATTTGTCCAGCCGACTGTTTTCCAGCGGACAAATGTTTCTTAGCATGCTAAGAAACATGTCCGCTGGAAGCCTGTCCATCGGACATGTTCGGTCGTCTGTACAGACTCACCGGACATGTCCGATCGTCCGCCATCCCTCGCATGCGCCGAAGTGATTCGACGCATGCGTGGAAGCATTTACCTTCCAGGGTTGCGCACGTCGCCGCGTCATGGTCGCGGCGACGGCGTGGCCACGTTACCGCGCTGTCTGTCCGTGCGGATTTTGGTTTGATGGTGTGTACAACCATCAGACCGAAATCTCCAAGCGGACATGTCCGCTGAAAACGGTCCGGCGGACCGTTTTCAGCGGACAGTCCGCTCGTCTGTACGGGGCCTTACTGGTTTGTAGTGTGTTTAAGTGCTTATGGTACCTGGTGTGATATATCAGAGATTATGCTGCTCATGGGTTATTCTTGGGTACTCCCTCCCCTAAATCCTTGCCTGTTAACACCATCTATGCCTAAAGGCTAATCAAATACCTGACTCCTTTACCATCCTCTCATGGAATATCAGGGGTCTTAACCCTAAATTCAAACGAGCCCTCCTATTCCAATATCTAAAATCTCACTCACCCCAGCTCATTCTCCTTCAGGAGACCCACCTCACGGGCAGCAAAGTCCTGACATTGAAAAAAACATGGATACAGCGGGGGCGGCCCATGCCACATACTCCCCTTATGCCAGGGGCATTTCGGTTCTCATTCACAAAAGTTTTCCCTGTGTGATTGAGGAGATATGTACGGACCCTCAGGGTAAATTTGTAATAGTGGTGTTTATGCTTTGGTCTCAAAGGTATATTTTTATTAACCTGTACATCCCTCCACCGTTTTCACCTGCAATATTATATGCTGTCTTAGAGAAGATCACACCATTTTGCCCGGGGAAAATATTAGTTATGGGCGTCCTTAATGCCCCCCTGTCCCCAGGTTTAGATAGACGTGCTCCATCTAAACATCATTGTATGTACCTGTCCGCCTGGGCCCAAGCAGTGGGTCTAGTAGAGAACTGTAGGTGGAAGTACCCTGCCACCAGGGTCTTTTCATGCTTTTCAACCTCCTACAAGACTGCATCGCAAATTGACCTGGCCTTCTCCAACCCCACACTGTTAACGGATGTGTTGGAGGCATCCTATCTCCCAAGTGGGCTGATCATAGCCCATTGGAGGTAGTGTTGTGCTCTCCGGCCTCCGGAAATGCGGCACTTTGGAGGTTGGGTGCGCACTGGGTCTCTCCTCCAGATCTCTCTGATAAACTGCCACCCTTGTTAGCAGAGTTTTGGGAACAGAACACTGGGTCATCCTCTCCCAAAATTATTTGGGATGCATTTAAGGTGTACACTAGGGGGCAATACATTTCCTCTATCGCTAACATATAAAAACAGCAGATGATTGAGACTCAATCGCTGCAACAGTCGGTGACGGACCACGTTACTATCTACAGCACTGACCCCACCCCGGTTAACTTTGATCTGCTGATGGCAGCTTAGAGGGAACTACACTTGCACCTGACTGAGGTCACACGACTGTAAACATACAAAGGTAAACAAAGGACTTTTGAACAGGGTGATAGGAATGCCTGTCTTTTGACCATGATGGCACAACACGACCAACCATTCACTCTCGTTTCCACCCTGAGGACCTCTGGGGGAGGGAGGGTAACCTCCCCTTTAGACATTCTGCAAACATTTAATACTTTCTATGAGACTCTATATACCTCCGCTCTCCCCTCTGATTTACAGCCTGAGACATTACGTGACCTGTTGGTCCCGTTGGCTCTTGGCTGGCTCTCCGACCAGGAGCGAGAGACTTTGGATTAACCGACCACGGCCTTGGAGGTCAAAAAAGCCATCCAGTCCTTTTCCTCGGGAAAGGCGCCAGGGCCAGATGGACTCCCGATTAACTTTTATAAGACACATGGAGACTTATTAGCATCTCTATTGGCCCAATTATACACCACCTGCTTGGCTGACGGTAGACTGATGGAATCCATTTATCATGCATACCTGAAACTAATATATAAGTCCCCTAAAGACCCTGCTTCCTGTGCCTCCTACCAGCCCATAGCCTTATTAAATAACAATCTTAAAATTTTAACGAAACACCTGGCCCTTCGGTTATACCCTTTGCTGCCCTCAGTGACCGACCCCGACCAAACTGGTTTAATGCCCCGTAGGTCCACGGAGGTTAATCTTCAAAGGTTGTCCACCAATATACAGTACAGACCAAAAGTTTGGACACACATTCTCATTCAAAGAGTTTTCTTTATTTTCATGACTATGAAAATTGTAAATTCACACTGAAGGCATCAAAACTATGAATTAACACATGTGAAATTATACGTAACAAAAAAGTGTGAAACAACTGAAAATATATTTCATATTCTAGGTTCTTCAAAGTAGCCACCTTTTGCAGCAGACACATCTCTAGAACTGTTAAGAGGAGACTGTGTGAATCAGGCCTTCATGGTAGAATATCTGCTAGGAAACCACTGCTAAAGAAAGGCAACAAGCAGAAGAGACTTGTTTGGGCTAAAGAACACAAGGAATGGACATTAGACCAGTGGAAATCTGTGCTTTGGTCTGATTAGTCCAAACTTGAGATCTTTGGTTCCAACCCCCGTGTCTTTGTGCGACGCAGAAAAGGTGAACGGATGGACTCTACATGCCTGGTTCCCACCGTGAAGCATGGAGGAGGAGGCGTGATGGTGTGGGGGTGCTTTGCTGGTGACACTGTTGGGGATTTAATCAAAATTGAAGGCATACTGAACCAGCATGGCTACCACAGCATCTTGCAGCGGCATGCTATTCCATCCGGTTTGCGTTTAGTTGGACCATCATTTATTTTTCAACAGGACAATGACCCCAAAAGGCTATTTGACCAAGAAGGAGAGTGATGGGGTGCTGCGCCAGGTGACTACCTCTTGAAGCTCATCAAGAGAATGCCAAGAGTGTGCCAAGCAGTAAACAAAGCAAAAGGTGGCAACTTTGGAAAACCTAGAATATGAAATATATTTTCAGTTGTTTCACACTTTTTTGTTATGTATAATTCCACATGTGTTAATTCATAGTTTTGATGCCTTCAGTGTGAATCTACAATTTTCATAGTCATGAAAATAAAGAAAACTCTTTGAATGAGAAGGTGTGTCCAAACTTTCGGTCTGTACTGTACATACTCAACACCTTAACGTGGGATCAAGGGCAGTGGCCTCACTTGACATAGAAAAGGCCTTTGATGCGGTTGAGTGGCCCTTCCTATGGGAAACGCTGCGCTGAATGGGTTTCCCTCTGCTGTTTATCAAATGGCTCCAGGTGATCTATAAGTGTCCTACCTCTTCGGTGAGCCTGGGCGGTGGACTGTCTGTCCCCTTCAGGCTCTTCAGAGGAACTAGGCAGGGTTGCCCTCTTTCTCCGGCATTGTTCGCTCTGGCTATTGAACCAGTGGCAGAAGCACTGCGCACTTCACCGCACATTAAGTGTCTTCATATTGGATTGCTGGAGGAGAGGGTAGCCTTGTACGCAGATGATATGCTGCTTTTCCTCAATGACGCCGGTCCATCGTTAGGGCGCACTGACAGTTTTAGATACTTTTACTGCAGTCATCAGACTTAGGGTTAAGTGATCCAAGTCCCTCCTATTTCCAATCGATCAGGCAGCTAAGGCTGCATCCCCCCTGATAACCCCCTTCAATGGGTGGATTCCTTTAAATATTTAGGGGTTCATGTCTCTACTCAAGCTTCAGACTTTATTTAGTTAATCCTCACCCCAGTACTTCTTAGCGCCCAGACAAAACTCAAATGGAGTAACTTGCCCTTGTCCATTTGGGGACAAGTCAACCTCCTTAAAATGAAACTCATTCCAAAACTCACCTACCTCTTCCACCATTCCCCACAATTGGTGCTTAAATCCTTCTTGCAGTGGAGCATTACTTGTCCCTCAGTGCTACTGTGCCTGTCATACAGCGCAACTTCATTATGCAGCTTCTTAGATTTGCAGCCCAGCGCAATTATTTGTGGTTTCAAAATACTTTTTATTTGCAGACTAAGGGTGTGGCTATGGGGGCTAAATTTGCCCACAGTTTGGCCAACCTTTTCATGGCCAAATGGGAGGAGGATGTCGTCTATGCCCTCAAGAGACCCGAATTGGTCCTTTGGGCTCATTATATAGACGACATCCTCCTTCTATGGAAGGGTGACCATGAATCGCTTAATAGCTTTATGTCTGCATTAAACACCAATGATAGGGGTATTCGATTGAGCCACGAGGCCAGTTCCACTTCTGTACATTTCTTGGACTTAGAGATCAAGGTAATCGACCACCACCTCGAGTTTGCTACTTACTTCAAGCCAACTGATCGCAACGGTTACATTCCGGTGGACAGTTGTCACCACCCCCAGTGGTTGAAATCGGTACCTCGTAGCCAGTTTCTACGCTTGAGGCGAAATTGCACTAAAGTCCAAGACTTCATTAACCAATCTACCATTTTGAAGGACCGTTTTGTCGAGAAAGGGTATGAAGTTGGCGATTTGGAGGCCGAAATTGAACGAACTCTATTGATTGATCAGAGTTCACATCTAGAGGTTCGTCCTAAGAAGGTTTGGGGATGAAAGGTTCCTGTGGTACTTTTTTACCACATACTCTGTTCAATCACGACAAATCAAAAAAATCCTCATGAAACATTGGGACTATTTGTTAAATTTTTGTCACATTGTTGTGTAGCTGCTCACTATTTGTTTATTTAGATTAGCGCAATTTTCACTTCCTTTTTACATTCACCTATTGACACATTTTTAATTGCTGCTATCTTTATTGTCCACCTTGATTGCCATGGACGTGTTTGATTACAGACTATCTAGGACACTTAATGTCGATGGTGTGTTTATCACCATCGGACCAGACACTGAAATTAGTGGTATGTTTACCAGATTAAAAAATCTGATGACCACAGAGGTTCATCTACAGTGGGATATGGCCTTCTTGGAACAGTATGTAAAAGAACGTATGGTTCCAAGGGGCATTCGCTGGGATGTGTCCCCTCAACAGGGAGATCCAGATATTGAGTCCTGGTTCCAATATTTCAATGAAGTGGGTATTAAATTGCTAATTTTTTTGGTTGATAAAAAACGTCTTAAACTTTCACATATGGATAAGGAGATCAAAAATCTAAAAGAAAAATTGACCCCTTACAGACAGTCCGCAGAATATATCTCCCTTTCAACAGGTCTTAAAAATCATTTGGAAAAAGAGGAGAAAAATCAAAGACTTAAAAAACAGAAAAAACACAATAGGGACGTGACTGACTACAAATCCAACCTAGTTTTCAATTGACAGAAGAAAATTCTTCAATCTTCGCCTTCTGAACTTGATACGTTGGGGATGGAAGTCACGCCATCCGAGACTCAGGGTTCGGAGAGAATACTCACCTCTGTTCCTGTGGTTAAAGATGGCCCCATTCGGGTCACTATTGGTTCCTAAAGTCAGACCTCTAAAGTCTTCAGAACTCCAAAAAAAACCTTCTGCCCCAAAGCCATATCCTGTATATCCCCCCTAACAGGGGTTGAGGTATTAGGACTCGAGGCAGAGGTTTCCAACGGGGGCAGTCAGGTGACCCCCACCACTATGGGAGTCCCAAAAGATCCTTTGATCGTTGCGATGGTCGCGGTGAGTATCGCCGTGATGGTCGTGAATATCAATACAGAACTCCCACACAGGTTTATAATAGGTTTCCTCCCCCACGAGAGAACCATGTGAGAGATGAGTACTATGATCATCGTTACGATAGAGATGACGACTTATTGTCCCGGTGTCTGTATAATTATGATTATAGTCACTCAGGGCCTTCTCACAATGAGGGTTTTCACAGGGTAATGCAAGATTACCCGGGAAGCCCGGTCGGTGAAGAGGTATCCAGGGCAAAAAGAAGAAGAATGTAATTGGGGCTGGGGTTTTTATTTAAGCTCGGTCAGCTTGACGCATGAGGAGAAACTTGTTTTGGATAAAGGTCTGAAATATGTCCCTCCAAGGTCACTTAACAAGTTCTCCACATTTATTGACGTACAAAAATTCATCCGCAAGCTGAGCATTCAGAGACATTTTTTGTCTCCCCCTTTTATTTCTACCTCTACAGTCTCCAAACCACCAGATGGCCATATACACACTGGGCTTGCCAATCCCTCTTTATTCAACCCTTCGGGAACCATGGCTCCGGCAATTAATGTTTTCCGTAGCCTGGTTCTACAGGATTTGGATAAATTACCTAATAAAAAGATATACATGGATCCGAAAGTCAAGGGAGGCTTGAAAAAGCTTTGTGAACAGAAAGATTTGATTATCCGTCCAGCCGACAAGGGGGGAGCCCCTGTCGTGCTCAACAAGGTTAGTTATGTCAGAAAAAGGGGGGAAAGTTGGGACTTTAAATGAGATGCGTTTTTAGCAATATGCGATTAAGTATATATATGGAATATAAAAAATGTTTCCATAAAAGCCAGGCTCAAAGTTGCCAACCAAAAAAGCACTAAACGGAATCTGTCTAACTGTATGTGATTAAAAACAGAGCTTTAGTTGCATGTATTTGCAAATACTGTACCTGGTAAGCTGCAGGCCAAGCGTCAAGGCACTCTGTGTAACTGCAGTCCTAGCTATGATTTTTAAAGCCTCCCAAAGAGGAGCACAGGCATGCTAATCAATAGATAGGGGACAGATGACAGCCTAAACCTGCCCCTACCTATAGTTGGTCAGGCAAAAAGGAGCACTGGAAAAAACAAAAGCAAAACAGGAGTGGAACCAAAACATGCCTACCAAAACAAAATACCACCAGACTAGGTGCGGACCACATCAAACTGGGTCAGCTAGTCAAAAAATGACAATGCATAAGTTAACTATTGGTAGTAAATCGGTGGAGGCACTCTATTCCACTCCTGAAAAACGCATCTCCATCCATGAATAGTGTTAAAAAAGAGGGGGAATGGGGTTGGGACTTTGTGGCATATGATAGAACTACCACAGGCCTCCATCCCTGTAAATGTATGAAAAAGGGGGGAAAGTTGTGACTTTAAATGAGATGCGTTTTTAGCAATATGCGATTAAGTATATATATGGAATATCATTTTTTTTTCCATAAAAGCCAGGCTCAAAGTTGCCAACCAAAAAAGCACTAAACCGAATTAATCTGTCTAACTGTATGTAATTAAAAACAGAGGTTTAGTTGCATGTATTTGCAAATACCTGGTAAGCTGCAGGCCAAGCGTCAAGGCACGCTGTGTCACTGCAGTCCTAGCTATGATTTTTAAAGCCTCCTAAAGAGGAGCACAGGCATGCTAATCAATAGATAGGGGACAGGTGATAGCCTAAACCCGCCCCTACCTATAGTTGGTCAGGCAAAGAGGAGCACTGGAAAAAACAAAGGCAAAACAGGAGTGGAACCAAAACATGCCTACCAAACCAAAATACCACCAGACTAGGTTCGGACCACATAAAACTGGGTCAGCTAGTCAAAAAATGACAATGCATAAGTGAACTATTGGTGGTAAATCTGTCGAGGCACTCTATTCCACTCCTGAAAAACGCATCTCCATCCCTGAATAGTGTTAATAGGTTAGTTATGTCAAAGAAATTGACAGAATCTTGGGGGATTCTGAAACCTACACTCCTATTTCCAATAATCCTACTTCACAATTTAAGAAGTCCCTTATCGAGTTGATCGACGAGGGCTTCTCCTTGGGTATTTTAGACAAAAAGGAGCGAGATTTTTGGGTACCTGTTGTACCCAGCATCCCCACTATATACTACCTCCCAAAGGTACACAAAGACCCGGTCAATCCCCCTGGCTGTCCTATAGTCAGCGGGATTGACTCGGTCACGGCCAGGATAGGAAAATATGTGGATTTCCACCTTCGGCCTTTGGTCAGACTGATGCAGTGCAGTGGAGCATTACTTGTCCCTCAGTGCTACTGTGCCTGTCATACAGCGCAACTTCATTATGCAGCTTCTCAGATTTGCAGCCCAGCACAATTATTTTTGGTTTAAAAATACTTTTTATTTGCAGACTAAGGGTGTGGCTATGGGGGCTAAATTTGCCCCCAGTTTGGCCAACCTTTTCATGGCCAAATGGGAGGAGGATGTCGTCTATGCCCTCAAGAGACCCAAATTGGTCCTTTGGGCTCGTTATATAGACGACATCCTCCTCCTATTGGAGGGTGACCATGAATCACCAATGATAGAGGTATTCGATTGAGCCACGAGGCCAGTTCCACTTCTGTACATTTCTTGGACTTAGAGATCAAGGTAATCGACCACCACCTCGAGTTTGCTACTTACTTTAAGCCAACCGATCGCAACGGTTACATACCGGTGGACAGTTGTCACCACCCCCAGTGGTTGAAATCGGTACCTCGTAGCCAGTTTCTACGCTTGAGGCGAAATTGCACTAAAGTCCAAGACTTCATTACCCAATCTACCATTTTGAAGGACTGTTTTGTCGAGAAAGGGTATGAGGTTGGCTAATTGGAGGCTGAAATTGAATGAACTCTATTGATTGATCGGAGTTCACTTCTAGAGGTTCGTCCTAAGAAGCTTAGGGACGAAAAGTTCTGGTGGTCCTTTTTTACCACATACTCCGTTCAATCACGACAAATCAAAGAAATCCTCATGAAACATTGGGGTGTCCTTCAAAATGATAGAGTCTTGGGACCTGCTTTACCTGATAGAGCTGGTGTCATTTTTAGGGGAGCTAGATCCATTCAAGGACAAATAGCTCCCAATGTTATTGACCCCCCCCCCAAAAGGGTTACTTTTTTCCAATACTGCAAAGCTTTTTTCCCTGTCGCAAGTGCAATGTGTGCCTACATAATATCAGTGGGAGACGAAAAAGCAAGACTTTTCAGTCCATGGTTACCCTACAGGTTTATGAAATGAAACATTTCACTACGTGCGCTACCCAATATGTTGTTTATCTTTTGACTTGCCCTTGCAAAAAACACTATATTGGGCGCACTATCAGAACCTTTACGGTTCGAGTGAACGAGCACATAGCCAACATCAAGCTGGGGAAGACCAATCACAGCATTCCCCGACACTAGAGTCACGATCGCGACCCCATGGGAACTCAGTTTCTAGTGATTGACCAATTTGTTCCTCACTGGAGAGGGGAGTCGGGCATACGTGGGGTGTCCCGGTTGGAAACATACTGGATCCACGAATTACGCACATACCAACCTTTTGGTATGAACGTGGAATGGGACATTAATTTGTTTATTAACAAGGCTTAATTACATTATCCTATGTGGCTTATTTGAAATTAATATTTATATTTTTCTCAGTCATTTTTGTGCTAGGGCATTCCAACCATTTTTGACGATCCATGTGTATCTTTACCTATTTTCTATTGAATTATATGAGTTTTAGAGTTAATTCAGTGAGTTCCTGATGCAGCGCCCTCTGTTCCCTGAAGATGGCGCTGTTTTCAGGGTTATACATCGGCCCACTTAGCCTTCGCTTTGTCCCCTATAAGGTGTGCAGTGGGGTCATTATTTAATACTTAGTGTTTGTTAACACTTTGTCGGTACGCCTTTTTAGGGCTCCATATTCACTGTTGCCCGGTGTGCGACGGGTCTGGCGGCGATCTGCCATAACGTCACACGTTGCCTTGTGGCTTCTGAGTATGGGCGGATGTGCGGCGCTCCACCGCTGGATCCCATGTGACGGTAGCGACGCATACGTCGTGATGTCACATGCGGCGCGGCTTGGTTGTGCCCGCTGCGCTCCATAGCTGCTGTCCATGTGATTACGGCGTTGCGTGATGCCACGCAGCGTCGTGACGTCACCTGTGACGCAAGCCGTTCGAGTGCGCTGCGTGTCAGCGATGTTCCCTGTCCAGCCTTGTGGGCATCACATATTAAATGTGACGTCCCAGCGGTGTTTGTCCCCATGTTAGGCAACGGTGGTCTGGTGTCCCCATTTCCAGAAGGATGTCTAGGATGGGAGTTTTTGCCCTTGTTGGTACTGTGAATAGAGGGCTTTTGGCATTTGAGATGTCTCTGGTGGGAGACGCACGTGTGCCATCTCCCCTCTTCCTGAGTGTGTGGTTTGGCTGGGAGAACCTGTCATGTGGGTGTTATCGGCCACACCGGTAAGAGTTATCAGCCTGGGGGGCAGGGTGGGCGGAGATTTGACCCTGCTTCACCTTTCTCTTTATTGCGGTTCCTCTCTGGAACATATGATTGGCCATATATTCCTATCAACTGGTCACTTATTGGTGATGCAGCTGATTGGGGATTAATGGCATAATTGGATTGGTCCGTGTATGGAGGATATGGGTCACATGTGTCATGTGATTGATTTTCCTCCAATCAGAGACATAGGCTGTTAAGGTTGAATGAATGAAAGACTTGTATAGCGCAACGCATGCGAACTGAATCGCCTCAAGGTTGCTTGATTGGCTGGCTTTTCAGTGTAATTAGGAGTACTCATTATTTAAGCATGGCAATATGGGGGAGCAGGTAGATGCCCCAGTTGAAGTCCTGTTGGACAAAACGCCTACTCCCCATATTGCTTTTATTTCCTCATTTTATATTTTTGTGATCACTTTTATGTTTATTCGTTTTTTTTTACAATAAAATCTACCTTTTTTTTACCTGCACCATCCGGAGCATTGTTTTTTCTTTTTCCCCGCTTGACCTGTCGATAAAGTTTTAAAGCTTCGCCAAGTGTGCTCCATTAACCTGTGAATGATTATTGTTCCTCATTACCTACTATCGGCCTGGAACAAAAAAGGTTTGCCTGCATCTGTTCGTGGTCTTGTGTGTGATCTAACCACTTCCACTGCGATGTTCCAGTCCAGGACTACTGACATCTATCTGGACATCCTGTGTGGATCTCACCTTCTGGCAGTGGCGGCCCGTCCATAGGGGGCGCATGGGCGCCGCCCCCCCCCCCCTCCCAGGCAGTAAAAAAAAAAGAAAAATATATTTTTTTTAAATGGCCCTTTAAGGAAAAAAAATTGAAAAAAAAAAGTCCTTAAGTGTTTGAGCGCCGGACAAGTGCAGTATGGGAAATGCCACGTCAATGCAATCATGAGATTGCAGACAAGGCATTTAATTTGCAGGCTTTAAACCTGCTTTGCGGGCGTTTTCCATTGCGCAAAACCGCATCCGGTCCGAGTGCTACTGCTTTGTATACTAGTAATGACTTCTGGTTATCCCAGGCAGTCAAAACAGGAAGTTACGTCAGCAGCTCTGGGGACGCTCAGCCAAGCATAGTGTGGACTCTGGAGGCAGGACACGGATCACTAATGGGGTGGATGGGCAAGGAGCTGACAGTGCCGAGCCTGAAGCTGAAGGTGATCGGAGGTTCTCTCTCTCTCCAGCTGAGAGAGAGTTAATTTCTCCTGTCATGTCACTCTCTCGCAGCGTGGCTCCATTTGCTGTGTTCACCCTCTCCCCCCCCCCCTCCCTCCAGATTGTTCTCCACTGGCTCTCCCTGTCATAAATCTCCCCTGTCTCTGCAAAGCTGCTCCGATGTTCTTATCTTTTCAGTCCCACTGAGTTAGTCTCCCTGCAGCCTTTTTCTCCTGTACTTTCCCTCTTATCAGACCATTTTATGTCCCTGCGATCCCAGCACTCCAACTGCTTAGCCTAATATAGATTATCTGCTCTCTCCCCCCTAACACAGGCACAGCTGATCAGCTGCATTCCAATGGGATGTACAATTAACTCTACACTGTCCAGCAGCTGCCTTTTTATCTTGTGCCCTATATAATGTACTCCCCATGTAATGTGCCCTGCACCCCTCTCCTACATGTACCGCCATACACTCTGCACCCCTCTCCTACATGTACCGCCATACACTCCGCACCCCTCTCCTACATGCACCGCCATACACTCTGCACCCCTCTCCTACATGCACCGCCATACACTCTACACCCCTCTCCTACATGTACCGCCATACACCCTGCACCCCTCTCCTACATGTACCACCATACACTCTGCACCCCTCTCCTACATGTACCGCCATACACTTCGCACCCCTCTCCTCCATGTACCGCCATACACTCTGCACCCCTCTTCTACATGTACCGCCATACACTCTGCACCCCTCTCCTACACGTACCACCCACCACCATACACTCTGCACCCCTCTCCTACATGTAACATGTACCGCCATACACTCCGCACCCCTCTCCTACATGTACCGCCATACACTTCGCACCCCTCTCCTCCATGTACCGCCATACACTCTGCACCCCTCTCCTACATGTACCGCCATACACTCTGCACCCCTCTCCTACACGTACCACCCACCACCATACACTCTGCACCCCTCTCCTACATGTAACATGTACCGCCATACACTCCGCACCCCTCTCCTACATGTACCGCCATACACTCCGCAACCCTCTCCTACATGTACCGCCATACACTCTGCACCCCTCTCCTACACGTACCTCCCACCACCATACACTCTGCACCCCTCTCCTACATGTAACATGTACCGCCATACACTCTGCACCCCTCTCCTACATGAACCACCCACCGCGATACACTCTGTACCCCTCTCCTACACGTACCATACACTCTGCACCCCTCTCCTACATATACCGCCATACACTCCACACCCCTCTCCTACACATACCACCCACCACCATACACTCTGCCGTATTTGCAGTCTTTGATTCTGTCACGTATGCTGTTAGGTCATGGTATTGTAAAGCTGTTTAAAGCAATGTAGAAATTTCTTAATTTTTCATTGCATTGATTTTTTTTCTTGCTAAATACTCCTGGCACAGGGGCGGAGTGGGTGGACTATATAATGGGTGTGGCTTAAGAGAAGTGGGAGTGGTCAACAAGGAGGGCGGAGTCTGCCGCCCCCCCATCCTAAAACTTTACCAGCCGCCACTGCCTTTTGGCCTTCGATAAATCGAGTGGATCCCAGTGGGGACCTTCCAAGCACGTTTGATCTGGTGTCACTTCGTTTTAGCTGGGGAAGATTGTCCGGCCTTTTATTTATCCATTGATGGACATTTATTTACCTATTCACTGTTGTGTATCTTTTTCTCACTTATTTTTCACTTTAAGTGATATTATTAGCGGTACATATTATTCCTTCAGACTTAGGGTTAACTGATCCAAGTCCCTCCAATTTCCAATCGATCAGGCAGCTAAGGCTACATCCCCCCCTGAATCAATGGGTGGATTCCTTTTAAATATTTAGGGGTTCATGTCTCTACTCAAGCTTCAGACTTTATTTCGTTAAACCTCACCCCAGTACTTCTTGACGCCCAAACAAAACTCAAATGGAGTAACTTGCCCTTGTCCATTTGGGGATGATTCAACCTCCTTAAAATGAAAGTCATTCCAAAACTCACCTACCTTTTCCGCCATTCCCCACAATTGGTGCTTAAATCCTTCTTTAAAAAACTGAACCATATTCTCTCTTCCTTTTTATGGGGTCGCTCACTGCGCAGATACCGACTGTCGACCTTGATGAGGCCGAGGATGCAGGGTGGCATGGCATTTCCGGACTGTTACAAATACTTCCTGGCCGCACAGTTGGTGACTGCGGCCTGGTGGTTACTCCTGGACAGAACAAATGTATTCATATGTTGGCTCACTGGAGGCCCTCCAATTTCTAATCTACAGGGGTCCTTGTGCCCCTATCCCCTAACTCCCTCCATGCTTACCACCCTGCGGGCTTGGAGAGCAGGGCTAGCTATTGAAAAATGCAAACACTCTGAGGTTTCCCCAAATGCCCCGATTTGGCTGGCCTACCCCATCTTTACAAACTTTTATACCCTTATGCCACGGACACACGACCATTTTTCATGATGAGAAAAATGCAATTTTTTTAATTGGTCGTTAAAAACGGTCGTGTGTAGGCTCCAGAGCCTTTTTCTCGACGAGAATAATGGCCATTAAAAATCATCATCGTTTTTCACGTTGTGAAAAATGTAAGCAAGTTATGAGACAGGAAATTAGCATAATCAGCCCAAAGGGTGGCACCATTCGAATGGAACTTTACCTTTATAGTGCCGTGGTACGTGTTGTACGTCACCGCGCTTTGTTCGAGCATTTTTTAATCACGATCGTGTGTATGCAAGGCAAGCTTGAGAGGAATCAAATCGAGAAAAACAACGTTTTTTTCAATGACATGCAAACCAGTCGTGTGTGGACTAAATACGGTGTGAAACTCATATCCCATATTGTATCTCAGAATTCTCTATTCCCTTTCTCACATCTTTCCTCCCTCTATAACATACCCAAACACTATTATTTTCGTTACCTCCAATTGTCCCATGATTTTGCTGCACAATTCCCACACTCCACATGTGTCATGGCCCAGTCAGAGTTGGAAAGAACACTCAGGTTTAGTTGTGCCGAGAAACCCACCTCACACTTGTATGCACACTTGATATTTGTGTTCCTCCCGCCCCTTGACAAACTTTGGTCTCGCTGGTGGCAAGACATTCCTGCACTGGACAATGATGACTGAGACGATGTCTGGGATTTCCCTCAGACTAGTGCAGTTGAAAATAGTACATAAGGCATATTTCACCCCACATAGCCTTCATAAGATGAACCCTGCACATTCCCCGGAATGCTGGAGGTGCGTAACCGCACCAGGAGATTTCTCACATATTTTCTGGCATTGCCCTAAAGTTCAGCAATATTGGGGGAGGTGCTCGAGTTGATAAATAATGTCGCCTCAGTCACACTGCCATTGGTAATGGAGGTCTGCCTCTTAGGACTAATAGAAACCATTATACCGACCGTAGCTAAACGCACAATGATTAGCTTGTTACTTTTCTACACCTGGAAAAACATTGCAATGCAGTGGAAAAAAAACACTTTGCCTTTGTCAGTACAGTGGAAATGTTTGGTGAATAACAGCCTTCCTTTGTACAAAGACACTTACGTAAACAGAGGATGCCCACTAAAGTATGATAAAGTCTGGCGTACATGGCTGGCTGAGTGAGTGAGTAACTTGTATAGCGCAACACATGCGAACTGAATCGCCTCTGGGCGCTGTTTCCATTCCATCGGTATGGAAGCCCCCTTGACCTCAGAAGAGATGGGTTTTAATCCTTCTCCTGAAGGCCAAGTGGTCCGATTCCAGTCGGATGGTGGTTGGTAGCGCATTCCAGATCCGAGGTCCCTGGACTGCAAATCTTCGATCTCCTTTTGACTTGTATTTGGCTTTGGGTATTTGGAGTAGGTTTTGATTTGTGGATCGCAGAATGCGATTGGGGTTATGGGCTTTTATTTTTTCGCATAGATATTGGGGGGCGTTACCGTGAACCCCCCTATTGCGTTAAGCATAGAGCCTTGAAAGTGATTCTGTCTTTTACTGGCAACCAATGAAGGGATCTCAGCGAAGGTGAGATTGATTCACATGTTTTTTTGCCAGTCACTAATTGACGGCCGTATTTTGAACGACTTGCAGACGCGTGATTTGGTATTTGGGGAGTCCTAGATAGAGGGCATTTGCGTAGTCAAGTCTGGAATTGATGATTGTTCCCACCACGACTGCAATGTCCTCTTTCGGGATAAAGGGGGTGAGGCGGTGTAGTAGGCGTAGCAGATGATGGGATCCGCTGACTACAGACCCTATTTGTGCATCCATTGTCATGTAGGTGTCAAAAATGACTCAGACATTTGACTTTGGTGCTAGGGGTGATGGTTTTACCCAGAATGGGCGGAGGGGGTCCAAGTTGACGCGGGGTGCCTTTCCCAGTTTGCGTGAAACAGGAGAAGTTCTGTTTTTGAACCATTGAGTTTAAGATAACTGGATGTCATCCAGCTATCTATTAGAGTAAGGCATTTCTCTAGTCCAAGAGAATGATCCGATTTGTTGCAGATTCGGAAATACAGTTGAGTGTCGTCTGCATAGGAGTGGTAGAGTAACTTCTGGTTACTGATGATTTCAAAGAGGGGGCGGAGATAGATATTGAACAATACGGGCGACAAGGGAGATCCCTGAGGGACTCCGCATGATACCGTACATTTTTCAGAAGTGAAAGATCCCAGTTTCACTGTTTGTGATCGGTTTTCCAAGAAGGAGGAGAACCAGGGTAAATCACCTTCCGCGACTCCGGCCACTTCAGCTAGCCTAGCTAGTAGTAGTCCGTGTTCTACAGTGTCAAAAGCCGCGCTGAGGTCCAGCAGGATTAGAAGACATGATTCTCCTTCGTCTGCGGCCTCTAGAGCGTCATCCCATATTTTAAGCAGCGCCGTTTCTGTTCCGTGACCAGGACGGAAGCCTGATTGAAACGGGTCGAGTAATTTATGGGTGTCTAAATGCAGTTGCAACTGTTGTACAACTTCTTTTTCCATTACCTTGGAGAAGGTATTTAGACCCGTTATGGGCCTCCGGTTGTTTGGGTCTTTGGGGTCAAGGGTGTTTTTTTTTAGGATTGGTTTTATTGTACCTTGTTTCAGCAAGGTGGGCACCGTGCCCTCCTTGAATAACTGGTTTATGAGCTGCGTGATAGCTGGTGCCAATATGTCGGCACTTTCTTTCAGCAGTTTAGTGGGTATGCTGTCATTGGGTGCTGTGCTATCACGCAGAGTCCCGATGATGTTTTTAGTGGAATTGATGGTAATGGGTTTTAGAGTGAATTTTGGTGGTTGCGGCGGGTTTATGTGGGTATTTGGTTTGGGATTTGGGGAAGGGTTAGTGACAATTCCATTTTGCTGAATACTTTCCCAGATTTTTTCAATTTTATTGATGAAATAATCCGACAATTCGTTGCAAAATTCTTGTGAATCAGAATTGGGGGCCTCTAAACAAGCTGGGTTCATAGTCTGCGAAACCAGCTTGAAGAGTTCGCGGGGGCGGTTTAGGGCATTTGCGATGATGTTGGAGAAGTGATTTTTTTTGGCCATAAAGATTTCTTTATGGTATTTTTTTGTTATTGTCTTGTAAATGGTGTGGTTTTTATCAGAGGAGCTCCTTTTCCAGGCAGCTTCTGCTCTTCTTCGCTCTTGTTTTAGCAACGTCAGCTGGTCATTAAACCAGCTGGAGTTGTTTTTTCGGATGCAAGTTTTGCGTTTTGATGCTACCAAGTCAGCTGACTGTAGTAGCGCCTTGTTGATGGCGTCGAGAGTTTCTCTGGCTGTTTGTTTTTGTTGGATTGTTTTTATTTTGTTCCCTAGTGTTGTTTTAAAGAGTTCCGAGTGGAGCTTCTTTTGCGATCTAGTCCAGTTAGTTGTCACCGGTTTTGTCGTTTTTTTTGGGCTGGCGTTGGTGGTTATTTTTAATTTAATGGCATGGTGATCGGTCCATGGTAGCGGCTCAATTTCCAGGACGTCAATTTCCAAATCTTGTTTGAAAATTAGATCGAGCGTATGACCTGAGGCATGAGTGGGGCCTTGTATTAGTTGCTGCAGACCTAATCCTTCCAGATGGTCGATGCAAGCGTCGGCGACGGGATCCAGTGAGGAGAAACTGAAACAGCTTAACAGATAGGGGTTGTGTACTGATCACTTGCTGAGGTAGCGGCCACCTCCTCAGGTTGGGATGAAGTTTGGGGCACCTCTATTGTTAGATGTTTTTTGGTTAGAGATTATTATGGCATTCCCCCAGGTCATGACCTGGGAAAGAGGTTGCGTATCACACAATTGATGATCTCCAGCCACTACACCCATATTTGCAGAACTGTACTGTATCACCACACTTACTTATGAATACTGTAAGTATTTAAATTGTATGGCCTAGATTCTCGTAGACTGGCGTATGTTCGTGGCGGCGTAACGTATCTGATTTACGTTACGCCGCCACAACTTACATGGGCAAGTGCTGTATTCTCAAAGCACTTGCTCCGTAAGTTGCGGTGGCGTAGCGTAAATCGTCCGGCGTAAGCCCGCCTAATTCAAATGTGGAAGGGGGGGCGTGTTTTATGTTAATCAACTGTGACCCGACGTGATTGACGTTTTTCACGAACGGCGCATGCGCTGTCCGTGGAAATCTCCCAGTGTGCATTGCTCCTAATACGTCGCAAGGACATATTGGTTTTGACGTGGACGTAAATGACGTCCAGCCCCATTCACGGACGACTTACGCAAACAACGTAAATTTTTTAATTTTCGACGCGGGAACGACGACCATACTTAACATTGGCTGCGCCTCATAGACCCAGGGGCAACTTTACGCCGGGAAAAGCCTAACGTAAACGTCGTAACTTTACTGCATCGGCTGCGCGTACGTTCGGGAATTTGCGCATCTAACTAATTTGCATACTCGACGGGGAAATCGACAGAAGCGCCACCTAGCGGGCAAAAAGAAAATTGCAGTTAAGATCCGACGGCGTAAGAGACTTACGCCTGTCGGATCTAATGAATATCTATGCGTAACTGATTCTAAGAATCAGTCGCATTGATACGACGGCGATAGGCAGAGATACGACGGCGTATCTGGAGATGCGCCGTCCTATCTCTTTTGAGAATCTGGGCCTATGTGTCTTGTTTGTCTATAAAACTTGCAATACATTTTTTTTTTCAAAAAAATACAATTTCTTCAAACAGTTTGCAGGAGGAAGATGCGAATGAGGATGATCGATATGCAGGTTTTTGTATTACCTTTTTGTAAGTCTGTTAGAATGCCTAAAATGCAAGATCCCTTGATGCAAGTATTTTGTGTGTTGGGAGTGTGTTGCAATTTTTACCTAGGATGTCTAAGCTAGAAGCATGTTCTAGAAGAGTAGTGAAAATCTGAATAGAAGGACATAGCAGCAGAGTGGCTGAGACCCCATACACACTATTAGTCAGATTCAGGTAGAGATACGACGGTGTATCAGTAGATACACCGTCGTAACTCCGAATCTGGGCCGTCGTATATTTAAGCGTATTTTCAAATTGAGATATGCTTAAATGTTGCTAAGATACGACCGCCGGCGCCGTTGTATCTTAGCTGTCTATTTACGCTGGCCGCTAGGGGCATGTACGCTGATTTACGCCTAGAATACGTAAATCAGCGAGATACGCCTATTCACGGACGTACGCTTGCCCGTCGCAGTAAAGATACGCCGTTTACGTAAGGCGTTTTCAGGCGTAAAGATAAACCACCAAAAAGATGGCGCAGCCAATGTTAAGTATGGACGTCGGAACCGCATCAAATTTTTTACGTTTTACGTCGTTTGCGTAAGTCGTCCGTGAATGGGGCTGGCCGTAATTTACGTTCACGTCGAAACCAATGAGTCTTTGCGGCGTAATTTGGAGCATGCGCACTGGGTTATGTCCACGGACGGTGCATGCGCCGTTCATTCAAAACGTCATTTACGTGGGGTCATGCTTAATTTACATAAAACACGCCCACCTCTTCCACATTTGAATTAGGCGCGCTTATGCCTGCACATTTACACTACGCCGCCATAACTTAGGACGCAAGTTGTTTGTGAATACTGGGCCAGATTCACATAGAAGTGCGGCGGCGTAACGTATCGTAGATACGTTACACCGCCGCAAGTTTTCATCGCAAGTGCCTGATTCACCAGCACTTGCATGAAAACTTACGCCGACGGCCTCCGGTGTAAGCCCGCGTAATTCAAAGGGGCGTGTGCCATTTAAATTAGGCGCGCTCCCGCGCCGGACCTACTGCTCCGTTTTGAAATTCCCACCGTGCTTTGCGCAAAGTGACGTAATTTTTTCGAACGGCGACGTGCGTAGCGTACTTTCGTATTCCCGGACGTCTTATGCAAGAGAATTTTTTTTTGAAATTTCGACGCGGGAACGACGGCCATACTTTAAACAGCCCATACGTGGGCTGTGTAAAGTTAGGGCAGGTAAAAAGACGACTAAAATTGCGACGGGAAACTAGACTAGCGACAACGTACCGAACGCGAAAAAACTTTGTGGATCGCCGTAAAACCTCATTTGCATACCCGACGCTGGAATATGACGCAAACTCCACCCAGCGGCGGCCGCGGTATTGCATCCTAAGATCCGACAGTGTAAAACAATCACACCTGTCGGATCTAAGGGCTATCTATGCGTAACTGATTCTATGAATCAGTCGCATAGATACTCTGAGAGATACGACGGAGTATCTGAGATACTCCGTCGTCTCTGCGCTGTGAATCTGACCCACTGTATTTGCCTCTCTAACTTACGGCGGCGTAGCGTATATGAGATGCGCTACGCCTGCCTAAAGTTAGGCACGTCTACCTGAATCTGGCTATATGCAACTTTTGTTGTCTGATTCCCTTTAGATTTACCAAAACCATGTAGTGCAACAGCCTGTCTGATTGCATACAAATTTAAACTCTTAAGGTTTGACCCCATATTATATGGTTTTGGTAAATCTGAAGGAAAAAATCTACAGAAAATTGTATAGCAAGGGTAGGCAACCTGTGGCACTCCAGATATTGTGGAACTACATTTACCATGAGGCATTGCAAGTTTGGCAGTTACAATTACTCCCAGAAGCATGATGGAGTTGGCAGTTAAAATTGTAGTTCTGCAACAGCTGGAGTGCCACAGGTTGCCTACCCCTGTTGTATAGTGTGTATCCAGCTTTAGTTGTTAGCACTTCTACCTTGCAGCACTGGTTTCCTCAGTTCAACTTGGACAATTCTACCTGTGCTGCAGTTTGTCAGATTAGGTACTTATAAGGAAGAGGTTTTCCAGCATAAGGAGTCACCTATTTAGTTGAGATTAGCCATATACATGGAGTTGCCATTGGGAGATCATAGTGATTGGGTGTGTTGTTGGAGGTTGTGGCATCTTCTAGTGGTAGGATTATGTGTCAGGCTGGATTCACACCTATGCATTTTTTGTGCTTTTTGCATTTTGCCGATTTTTCACTTCAGAACGTGTTTCATAGGAAACCATGTTAAATGGACTGTAGTGCAAACCTGCAAAATGCACAAACAAATGCATAGGTGCGAATCCAGCCTAAGTCTTGTCCTGAGTAGGTATATCTGTCCGCAACTGCAGCCTGTGGACCTCACTTAACCCTTGCCCCTCTTCTAATGCAATGGAAGTTGGGATAGAGAATGTTAATTCTACCCTAAAGTATGATTCTGACATATGAGAGATCTTTTCTGCACGGTGAAAGCTGAAACTGTCTTCTTAAAGAGCAAGCTTCAGTTGATAGCAAATAGCTAGGGTTGTATTTAGTCTGGCCTCCTACCTCAGAGTAAATATCTGCAGAGTAAAAGACTGCAGTTCAAGAGTTGGTGTCTTCTTAACTCCAAAGGGGTTTGCCCCTGCAGTCCCCGCTTGGAATCGAGAAAGAACTGAAAGGAGAGTCCTCAACGAAGAATTCAGCAAAGAGCTCTACGTCCAGTAGAGAAAATGTTTACCATCTTTTTTTCAGATTGTGCCATACATACCTGACTGCCCAATGGGAAAGCAGATGGAACATACCCTTAATACTTTAACTAAAATAAGAGACATCAGACAACTTGTTGGATGATAAAGGCTGCGAGTGTTTATTATTGGTTTTAACAGGTAAATAATTAAATAAATAAATAATTTAAATATTTACATAAATAAATAACCTTAAAATAAGCCTTAACGCTAACCTAGCCACTACGGCCCAGGCTGCCAATAAAAAATTGCCCAGCTTTACACCAAAATCAAAGCATCAGCTAATAAAATTATTAAAAACACACTCATGTAACATTAATAAATAGCTAGTCCCCCTTTGATAACAAAGGCGACCCTACCACATAATAAACACCGCGACAAAATTATATATGAAAGGGGGAGGGGGGGTGGGGAAAGAACACCACAGCTCCTAAGTCTTCTGAGGCGAATGAGCCTGAGCTAGTCGGAACCCTGCTTAAATAGCGCAAAACCAGGTTGGTTCTGACCAGTTCAAACTGGGTTTTCCTGGGCTTTCCACCCCAGGCTTCAGAGGTCATCTGTCGGGCAATGAGCCCGCCAAAATTCCCCTGCAGTAAGAGGTCACTTGCAGGGCAAAAGGGCCCTCCAATTTCCCTGAGGGAAGACTACATAAATAAATAACCTTAAAATAAGCCTTAAAGCTAACCTAGCCACTACGGCCCAGGCTGCCAATAAAAAATTGCCCACAAGGCAGGTGATTCAACAAACACCTGCCACAGAGCCCCACACCGCGGCCAAATCCACACAAGAGCTCATGTCTGTGTTAAAAATGTCTAGCCCGATATCTGAAAGATGAACTTCGTCAGATCTATAGAGACCCGGGATACCTCCCTCCAGCTCTGTGTGCCTAAAAGAGTAAATGTCTATACTAGCCAGTAGCTTCGCAACAGCCCTATTGACTCTCTTTCTGATTTTTTCAAAAGGGCGCATGGAAGGAGGGGAAAGCCAAACTAACCTTTGTATTATCTCAGAAAAAATTATAACACAGTTTGGAAAAATTGATTTGATCTTTTTTAGATCATCCCTGATATTAAAGATGACTTCTAAAGTCTTCCGCTTTCCGATATCATTCCCCCCCAGATGAACTATTAAGACATCAGGTGGGGGGGAACGAAGAGAACGTTTTGACAACTCCAGGCACAATTCAGACCACAACATGCCCCTCTTTCCACACCAAAAATCTTATCTTTATTAACATCAAAACCTAAATTAACTGAGTAATTCCTGCATTTTGCTCTACACTGCGCCCAATGGACGAAACTGTGACCGACAATCCAAATGATTCTGGGATTATCTGAAAGGAATTAAAAAGAATTGTTAGGGCGAACATATAATGAATAACTGTCTGACTTCCATCTACCAATTGTCTTTATTCTGCTAACGTCTAAACCCAACCTGGCAGCTTCAGTTGCTGCACCAATTCTAAATGAGTGGGACATAATTTGTAGATGATCTAACTTCAAAAACTTTAAACATTTTTTAAGAACACTGGTAAATTTAAATTTTGACAAAGGCAAACCTGACTCATGTATAAAAAATGTAGAACTTCTTAAGGGTCTACTTGAAAAATATTTATTTAACAGAAAGACTGGGCAGATATTAGAATTAACCCACCCCTCCAAATGTATCCAGCTACCCTTACCTAGTTGGTCAGTCGTAGATCTCCTAATCAGAATTTTTACAAACCCACCTGAGATAATAACATCAGAAACATTGATAGAAACCAGCTCCGAAATTCTAAGCGCAGCAAAAAACATAATAGAGAAAGCAGCCTGAAAAAGAACAGCTTCAAAAGGTGAAAAACAAACTTTAGACGTCACTGAGCAAATATCACCTAAAACCTTTGGTGTTATCGGTACCCGAGAGTCAGTAGCAAAATGTTCTTTTTTATAACCCTTCAAAGCGTGTTTAACTGAAAAAAACTGCATAAAAGAAGGGAGATTGTTAATTTTCAGAAAAAATGATATCCCAGACAATGTTTTTTGAACGTAAGACCATGAATATTGTTTTGAAAATAAAAAATTCAAAAAACGTAACGCCAAAGTTTCCGAAAAAACCAAAGCTGGCTCTTGTATTAAATCTAGAAAACTCAAATACAACAACCAGGCTGATTGGTATCCCACCCAGGTTGAGGGAGCCACAGAACTAGCTATATAATCAGATATGGACCTCACACCAATTCCCATAACTTGGGTGGACAAGGCAGTCCCACACGGTCCACTTCTGGGAATATTTGGAAGAAACGTTCCATCTGTTGACGAGATAGAGAATCCGCCAGGTCATTATCCCTACCTGCAATATGTATAGCCTTTAACCAAATGTTCAGGCTTAAACACTTAAAAACTAAGTACCTTAATAAGATAATGACTGGCGGAGACTTAGATGTTAGACAATTGATTGCAAATGCTACTCCTTTATTATCCGTCCTTATCAGAATCCTTTTCCCTTTAAACAGTTCACCCCAAATCTCCAGTGCTACCACAATTGGAAATAATTCCAATAATACTATATTTTTAGTAAGGCCCTTAACCTTCCAATCCTGTGGCCAAAGGTCTGCACACCAATGGGTCCGCCAGATTGCAGTGAAACCCAAAGAGCCTGCAGAATCTGTGAAAAGTAAAAAAATCCCTATCTAAAACAAAATCCTCCTGCCATACTGCCCGTCCATTGAAGTTAAAAAGAAACTGCAGCCACACCAGAAGGTCTTCTCTCATGTCATGAGACACACGCACATGTGAGAAGGGGGACTTTAGGCCAGAAATCGCTATGTAAAGCCTTCTAGAATTTTTTTTTCCTACCGGCATGATCCTTGTAGCAAAGGCAAGCATACCTAGCAGAGACTGAACTTCCTTTAATAATACCTTTCTCTTCCGAATTAGAGATAACAGCAACTGTTTAAGCTTCAGAATTTTTGCATCCGGAAGCCTAAACTCCATTAAATCGGTATCTATGACAATACCGAGAAATTCTAAGGAAGTGGATGGCCAAACCGTTTTTTCAAAGGCCAGTGGGACACCGAATATTTCACATATTTCAAAAAATGTATTTTACAGTTTTGAGCAATCAGGGGAATCGGGAGGCCCTAAAAACAGGAAGTCATCCAAATAATGGAGTATAAATTCTGAATCTGCTTCAGAACCTACAGACCATTCTAGAAATGAAGAAAATGTTTCAAAATAGAAACAGGATAGGGAACAGCCCATAGGCAAACATTTGTCAAAGTAAAAATAACCTTTAAAGAAAAAACCTAAAGAGTTGAAACATAAAGGGTTGATTGGCAGTAGGCGGAAAGCAGACTTAATGTCGGCTTTCGCCAACAGAGAACCTTTCCCTAAACGTCTTAATTTTACTAACGCGTCCTCAAAGGATGCATACGTTACTGACGACATGTTCTCATCGATCTGATCATTAAGCGATTCACCCTTAGGGAACGATAAATGATGGATCATACGATATGAACCTTTCTCTTTTTTGGGGACAATACCTAATGGTGAAATCCTAAAGTTACTAAAAAGAGGAGAGGAAAAAGGACCTTCCACTCTTCCTTCCACAACTTCCAGATTAATTTTGTCTAAAACTATATTAGCAAACTCACTAGCTGATTTCAAGTTATCTACAATTACACATCCCTGACCAGAAAATCTAGGAAGCAAAAACCATCCCTGAAACCCTCAATGAGGAGCTGGGCCTTCAACCGGTCTGGGTAAAGATTGAGCCAAGGGACCATATTTTGGAAAATCACTGGTGTTTTGCGAATGAATGACCGCCTGCGCAAAAGGCACACTCGTGCCTGTACTTACACGAATTTGGCCATCTGCATTGGCTGTCATTGAAGTTAAAGCAGATTCCCTTTTTATATCCGGAATTGCAAGAAACTTGTGCGTTGAAATTTGGTTTATTAAAATATTGTCTTTGGGGGAGAAAAAGGTTTAACCAGAGACCAACATCCTTGACACCCCATTTTAACGAGGGGTGAACAGATAACTTTTGTCGAAATGTCTCGTCATAGCTAAACCAAGCTACTCCACCAAAACTTTTATAAGCCTCTAATATAATGTCTATATGTTGAAATAGACCAGAGCTTTTTTCAGGGGACTTTTCACACAAAGTTCCCGAAAAAATACAAAAAGCCTGAAGCCAGTTGTTAAAAGACTTCTGTACCGGCCTGCGCCTCTCCTCCTCATCTTTTTTTTCTGATCTAACAAATTCTTTGGCGGATGGGAGCAAAGATAATAAATCTTTTCTTTAATAGTGTTTGTCAGATGGAAACTAAGAGGTGAAATTTCACAGGACATGGTCTCTTTTAAACAGGTCTCAGGTAAGTTCTGTGACCTGGCTAAAATAAGATCAGGATTAGAATTGGTTTTTGAAATATGGTCGCCATTAGCTAAATGTCCACTAGATGGCGACCATACGCTAATAGCAGAAGGCTCATTAGCAGCAGACACAGCACTTCCGTTCACAGATTGTGAAGCAACCTGAGAAAGCAACTCTATCAGGTTAGTTAAAAAGACATTAGAGGATGATTCATTCATACCTGGACGTTCAGAAGGTCCCAGGATAGGACTAGCTATCTGTACTTCATGCTCCATGTGTTGTGTAGTAGCCGATGTGATTGCAGCAGACCTGGAAGCTACCCCGGCCGTTGTAGACAGCGATGCTTGCGTCCCTGAAGATGGCTGTGAAGGAGTCCATCTCTCAGCCTCCCGACCCTCGGATTCTCTTCTTCCAGCAGCGCTACTTGTCCCCGCTGCCACGATGTTTATCGATCCTCCTGGGCACCTGGCTCCGCCCCTAGCATTGTCTCGAGGCCTGGAACCGGATCTGACGTTACGGTCCTCAGAAGGACCAGCTCTTTCAGACAGCGCGAGTGCCCGACGCCGCTCCGGAGTCCCCGATGAAGGATGCAGCTCCCACCGGAGCTTCTTGACACGCCGGCTGAGGTAGGTCCAGGCACCTCCTGATCCACTCGTCCCCGCCGTCCTCTCCCGGTCTCTCGATTAGCCGACGAAGCAGGCTCATTCTTCCGGCCTCAGAAGACGCTGTTTGCTCAGAAAGAACACCACAGCTCCTAAGTCTTCTGAGGCGAATGAGCCTGAGCTAGTCGGAACCCTGCTTAAATAGCCCAAAACCAGGTTGGTTCTGACCAGTTCAAACTGGGTTTTCCCGGGCTTTCCACCCCAGGCTACAGAGGTCATCTGTCGGGCAATGAGCCCGCCAAAATATCCCTGCAGTAAGAGGTCACTTGCAGGGCAAAAGAGCCTGCCAATTTCCCTGAGGGAAAACTGCTCCTCAGGGTAAATGGAACCATAAGGATCCATCGCATTTCCCATGAGGAAAAGGGGGGCAAAGGCTGCCTTCCCCCTCTTCCTATCATTATGATAAGAGGGCACAGCTTTGGCCTTGGATGCTTGGACCCTCGAGACAAGCAATTTCAGACATGTTTGGTCAATCAGTCACCTTCAAGCCTCTGTGCCAGGAGGAATCCTTTTCTCCAGCAACAATAGACACGTTTTGCTAGCCAACAACAAATCTTACCGTCACAGGGGATGGCAATTTCAGCAGTTGTGATTTTAAGACGAGTACTATTGTTGCTCAGAGGGATGTCTGTTTCCAACTCCCCAGAGCTGTTGTATCTCTGTTTATACACAGGCCAAGACATTATGCTGCTTACGTGACTGCTGGTTGGATGCTCAACCCACTGCTTCTCTAGATAGAGATCCCTTTCAAGACAACAGAGGTATTTCCTCAGAACCCTACAAGATTTTGGCTGGCTAGTGTTTCAAAAAGGGTAATCCGACCCCTACAGAAATTCTTGTGCATCTGAAAGCCTAATTCATCATACATTGGGGAAGATTTACTAAAACCTGGTGCAAACAGAATCTGTTGCAGCTGTACATAGTAACCAATCAGTGTCTAACTACAGCTTGTTCAATGAAGCTTTGCCAATAAAACCTGGAAGCTGATTGATTATCATGCACAACTGCGCCAGATTCTGTGTGCCCCAGTTCTAGTAAATCTCTCCCACTGTTTTTTCCACTAAGGCATACTAGTGATAGGATGTCTAGTTATTCTGGCTTTTCTCTCTTTATTTATCAGCGTGTCAATGCCTGTTGCTGATTGGGTCATAGTCTCTCTTCCAAAGTTGGACATGCACCCAGCTTTTCACGTCTAGTAAACAGTCAGACGAAGCCTTGGGTGCTGGCACAGTAGTAAATCTTCTGTGCTGCAGAGATACGGCCAGTGGAACTCTCCTGCTGGGATGTTGTTTTGAACATTCTGGATTTCTGGTTAGCCCTTATATGCTCCCTGTGACTTTTTTCACCTGACAGTATGCTCTTTAGTCTCCGATAAGGCTGAACAACAGTGGTGTTCTACATCAAGGGCAGGTCGGAACCTGCCGGGTCAGCCTACTGAGAGAGGTAGAGATGATTGTGACCTGGGTGGAGAAGAATCTCTAATTTTTAAGCAAGTACATTCAGAAACCCAGGGAAGAGTCCATATTAGGTGGCCCAATTGGGAAACAAATGATTGCTACATCCAGGTTCCTTCAAGTGGACTTCAGCTCTGGACAGGATTCTATATTAGATCTGCTAGTATCTCCCTAATATTACTAGCCGGAAAAAAAAATTCAGAGGAGCCTGGGTCAGCAAACCTTGGGTGCGGATGCTGACAGGTCAGGAAAGGTTTCACAAGCTGTATGCTTCTCCTCCAGTCCAATCCATATACAGCCTTTTTGGGTCTTTCACTGAAGACAATGGCAATCATCGCAATAATTCCCCATTAGCCAAATAGGCCTTGGTTCCTGCTTTTAGTAACAGATTATTGGAACCCAGTCCTCTCAGATTAGATCTTCTGTCGCAGGGCGCAACACTCTACCCTTGTTCATCTCTTTTCCAGGTTTTTGAGGAAGAGACTAATCAGCCTTGGCTGTTTTTCTTTAAACTTATATCTATAAATTCTATTATTTGAATAAAACTTGTTCAGTTTGCACTGCTTTCTTTTCTTTTGCTTCAGTGCTCAGGTAAGGAACATGCTGGACTTCGACAAATTAAAATTTTTCTTATGCCCTGTACACACGATCGGTTCGTCTGATGAAAACGAACCAATGGATTTTTTCATCAGATATTCGATGAAGCTGACTTTCATCAGTCTTGCCTACACAGCATCGGTTATAAATCCGATCGTTTCCAACACGGTGACGTAAAACACAACGACGTGCAGAGAAAAATGAAGTTCAATGCTTCAGAGAATGCGTCGACTTGATTCTGAGCATGCATGGATTTTTGACGATGGATTTCCCCACAGATGATCGTTTTTTTCTATCGTTTTTTTAACCATACAACATTTTTTAAACAGGTTCTATTTTTTTTCACCGATAGGAAAAAAAAACTGATGGGGCCCACACACGATCGGTTTGTCCGATGAAAATGGTCCATCGTTCCTTTTTCATCAGACGAACCGATCGTGTGTAAAGGGCATTAAAGTATTGAGCCATGATGATACATTTATAATGGCTACATCCTCAGCCAGAAAGCTTGCCAGGACCAGTGCATTTAGGACTCTTTTGCAGCTTGCTGCTCCAGATGGGATCTCTTTCAGCCCAGTTTTGAGTAAAGGCTTGGTCATGAAGGCAGACTTTCTAAGGGTTTTTTCCTAAATCAGGAGGTTTGCCAGGATTTGCATCTTAGGCTATGAGGCATCCTTGTTGGAATTCTGCCTAGTACGTGTAGTGTTTATACCTTTACTGGGTTGCAATCCAAGGTGCCTTCAGCAAAGAATGAGAACATAAGAAGGGTTTTCCCCATGTGCAGGACCATTAGGGATAACTGGTTTATGCCCTAGATATTGGGATACTTCAAGCATGTTCACAAGCTATAGCTTTGCTTAAAAATTTTAGGGCGTCTCTTTGTCTCTCTCGCTGAACAAGCAGGATGTCGATATTATCCAGGATCATCGCTGGATGGACAAAGGAGGCTTTCTAACTGGTTTAACCACTTGCTTACTGGGCACATATGAAGGTGAAATTTCAGCTTTCGGCACTGCGTCGCTTTAACTAACAATTGCGCGGTCGTGCGACGTGGCTCCCAAACAAAATTGACGTCCTTTTCTCCCCACAAGTAGAGCTTTCTTTTGGTGGTATTTGATCGCCTGTGCGGTTTTTATTTTTTGCGCTATAAACAAAAAAGTGCGACAATTTTGAAAAAAATACAATATTTTTTACTTCATGCTATAATAAATATCCCAATTAAAAAAAAAAAAAAAATTTCTCAGTTTGGGCCGATACGTATTCTTCTACATATTTTTGGTAAAAAAATCGCAATAAGCGACTGGTTTGCACAAAAGTTATAGCGCTTACAAAATAGGGGACAGAATTATTTTTTTTTTACTAGAAATGGCGGCGATCTGCGATTTTTATTGGGACTGCGACGTTATGGTGGACACATCGGACACATTTTTGGCGCCATTCACATTTATACTGCGATCAGTGCTATAAATATGCACTAATTACAGTATAAATGTGACTGGCATTTTGGGAGGAGGCGTGTTTGACGTCACCGCTTGTGAGGAGCAGTTCCGTACCGGTCGGAACTCTGTTTGTCTGCTGTTATTTATCTACTAACCTGTAAGTGAGATATTTTATTTATTAAATTTACCAAACGATATCACACCATTGTGGCCTTTTTTCTCTGATGGTTGGACTATTGCCCTGAGTGCTTTTCTGAGGATCGCTGGACGTGAGGTTTCCCTACAGCAGCTGCATAGTCATCTTCCACGATTTCTTTGCTTTTTATTCACATGAATCTGGTAAGGACCAGTGTGTTCTGAGGTGGAGGTTTATGTGACACTGTCCGTTTGCCAGTCACTTGGGGTTATTCACCTATTTACCATACAATATCACACTATTGGAGCTTTTTCTTTTTTTGTTGTTCACTATTGCTGGATCATCGGGTGTCTGTGTCTGGCTGTGGATCCATTTCCCTGTCTAGCCCAGGTGTATGGCTATCCGCTCGTTTTGATCCTGTGGATCATTAACTCTGGTAAGGGTCTGCAACACCAGGCATCCTGGACTAATTTTGGTTTTTCTACATTTCTTTGCTGGAACACGTTCTCAAAAGCTGTCTCTACACTGAACTGTTTACCATATCACTTTTTTTATATGTTCATGCACATCTGAAGAAATCCTCTAGATTGTTCATTGGACTTCCTTTTTTGTTATTATTTTTTCACTGGTGATCTGCATAAGACACAATTTTTCAGCGCAACTCCATCTTTTACTTATATTATTATTTGTTTGTATAAACATTTTGAGTTTGCAGCTTTCACTTATTATATTAGATAAGCGCACTTTTTTTCTTTTACCATAAGGTGTTATGTTGGCTAAGCTCTAGAATTGAAATCTTACCTTAATTTGAACATCCCTACCTTTGTTCTTTTGGCTACTATGGGCCAGATTCACAGTGGAGATACGACGGCGTATGTGCTGATACGCCGTCGTATCTCTGTTTCTATCTATGCGACAGATTCATAGAATCAGTTACGCATAGATAGCCAGAAGATCCGACAGGTGTAATTGTTTTACACTGTCGGATCTTAAGATGCAATACCGCGGCCGCTGCTGGGGGGAGTTCGCGTCGTAAACCAGCGTTGGGTATGCAAATTAGGAGTTACGGCGATTCCCGACGGTTTTTCGTGTTCGCTACGTCGCCACTAGTCTAGTTTCCCGTCGCAAAGTTTTTTTTGGTGCCTTAACTTTACACAGCAATCGTATTGCTGTATAAAGTATGGCCATCGTTCCCGCGTCAAAATTGAAAAAATAACGTTGTTTGCGTAAGCCGTCCGGGAATACGGAATTACGCCACGCGCGTCGCCGTTCGAAAAAATGACGTCACGGCGCGCAATGCACGGCCGGAGTTCGGAAACGGAGGTCCGGCTCGGGAGCGCGCCTAATTTTAATGGCACACGCCCACTTAAATTGGCCCGAGCTGAGCTACCCAAACGTATGATGCCATGGAATTTATCAGGAAAGGAAAAATTATGTTAAGTATTTGATATACATTTTTCAGTTTCTTGCATGTTAGTATTTAAGACCCCTTTCACACTGAGGCAATTTTCAGATGTTTTAGTGCTAGAAATGGCACCTGAAAATTGCCTCCTATTCTCTGCAATGTGTGCTTTCACACTGGGGTGGTGTGCTTGCTAGACATTAGAAAAAGTCCTTCAAGCAGCATCTTGGGGTTATTAATAGCACTCCCAAAACACCCCTGCCCATTGAAATTAATGGGCAGTGCTTCCTTCCAGTGAGCCTTAAAAACGCTTTGAAAGCGCCACAAAACAGGTCTTTTTTTAAAGGTCCTGTTGTCACAAGACCTTAAAAAAAAAACAGGCCGCAAAAGCTAACGGTGCCGCAGAGTGAAAGGGGTCCAACAATTTTTTGTTTGATTTATCTGAGAGCTGTTTTTTTCTATCACTTTTATTCCTATAACAAGTAATGTAAACATTACTTGTAATAGGAATGGAGCGTGGCAGGTCCTCTTTATGGAGAGATGCAGAGTCAATAAGACCTCACATCTTTCCTCCAGGATGGAAAGCATGAGATAAAAAAAACAAGTTCACGATCTCATGCTTACCAGCCCCGATCGCGGCTTTGTTTACAATTGCGGCCTGGACATGACATCATAACACTGCGGCAGGGCCTCCAACGGTCTTAGAGATGACTGGTGACCATCTGGGTCCCCGTTGGCACGGGAGAGCCCAGAGAAGCACCGGATGGTGGCAGGGCAGGAGTATGTCGCCTGTAAGAACGATCAAGAGGCGGAACTGCCGCTATGATCGTTCTTATGGTGCACAGAATCACCGGCTAAAAAAATATCTGAATGATACCTGTAGCTGCAGGCATCATTCAGATATTCCCACTGAAATTCAAGGAACCTCATATGACATGCTTGGGCTGGAAGTGGTTAAAGTGTCGCCTATGGAGAATTTTTTACATACCAGGTTGCCATTCCAGGAGTGTATGCAATTTTAAAGTAGGGTTGTTTTGATACCACTTATTTAAAAGTACCAATACTTTTTTTCCCAAGTACTCGCCGATACCCGATACTTTTTTTAATCTCATGTGACAGTGTCAGTTTGTTTGCTTTTTTTTAACATTTTTTTTACAATGCTTTCTTTTTTTAAGGGGGGGGGGGTGGACAGTGTCAGTGTGTTTTTTTTATTTTAAATTTTTTTTTTTATTACTTATTGCAATTATTTTTTTTTATCAGCCCTGTTGGGGGGCTTTGGTGAGATATCAGACCCCTGACATCTCCCCTTTGAGACTGTAAAAGGGACTAGGGACACAGATTCCCCAGTCCCTTTCTCAGCAGCCTTAGCTGCACTGAAAATTAATGGAGCGAAGACAGCGGCTCCTCTCCATTCATAAACTGAAACATTGTAAACACAGTTTACGATGTTTCAGTTATGTGAATGGACAGAGTCAGTGATCACTGACTAGGTACTTTCAGAAAACTAAGGCGTCGGATTTACCGGCTCTTACCTACACTCTCCATCCTGACAGATCTAGGGGGTGGAGGAGGAGAATAGAGGGGGACAGCAGCATGGAGGGGGACAGCAGCATGGAGGGGGACACAGAGCAAAACAGAGGGAGACATGGAGAACAGAGGGGGACAGCAGCATGGAGGACACGGAGGAGAAAGGAGGGTGACAGCAACATGAAGGGGGACACGGAAGAGAACAGAGGGTGACAGCAGCATGGAGGGGGCCACGGAGAACAGAGAGGGACAGCAGTATGGAGGGGGACAGCAGCATGGAGGGGGCCACGGAGAACGAAGAGGGACAGCAGTATGGAGGGGGACACGGAGGGGGACAGCAGCAGGATGGAGGGGGGCTGGAGGAGGATACAGGGACAGTCAGCGGTGATCCGGTGTGGGAGAGTTACAAGCACCGATCACCACTGATTTCACTAAAGCAGCTGAAAGCCGTGGGGGGAGAGAGAAGCGGAGAAATGGCTGTCAGACTTTGAAATCTATACAATGTGATCAGTGCTTGTAACTCCCCCACCGCACTGATCACCCTGACTGTCCAGGTATCGGGTACAAGTACTCAGAGAAATGCTCGTATCGGGACAACCTCATTTTAAAGCATGACATGTTAGGTATCCATTTACTCAGTGTAACATCATTTTTCATATCATGCAAAAACATTGGGGTAACTATTGTTTTGTTATTTTTTTAATTCGTTAAAGTGTATTTTTCCCCAAAAGAATTGCGTTTAAAAGACCGCTGCGCAAATACTGTGACACATAAAATAATGCAATGATCACCATTATATTCTGTAGGGTATCAGCTAAATAATATATATTTGGGGGTTCTAAGTGATTTTCTTGCAAAAAAAAAAAAAAAACAATTTTAAACTTGTAAACAAAAAGTTCCAGAAAAGGCCTGGTCAGCAAGTGGTTTGTATAACCAAGCTTTAGGTACTTGCGTGCTGCAGTCGAGCAACATCTGGGGGATTTTCTTACTCGTCATTTAGCAATTTGGGGCTTTATATTTACAGGTGAGATTTTAGACTTGAATATCTGCATGGATTATTATAACCTATCAACCAAAAACTTTGACACAAACTCCCAACCACTTTTAGCATTCATAGAACTATCTCTTTAGTCTCCATTTCTTTCATTATATATTTTTAATTAAATATGGAACATTCCTCTATGTTTTCCACCTTACAAATGTACTCTCTTTTTTTTAAGATGAAAAGCTCTAAACATAATTAGTGGGATTTAATAAGCATTCCCAGTATTGATATTCGTTTTTTATTATTCTTCTTAATTAGTGGGAATGCTTTAATAAGCATTCCCAGTATTGATATTCGTTTTTTATTATTAGTGGGAATGCTTTAATAAGCATTCCCAGTATTGATATTCGTTTTTTAATATTTTTTTTTATTCTTATCCTTTATTCCGTACGTTTTTTGGCTCTGCGTAACTTCTGCATACTTTGAGCTATTGAGACCATTCAACTATCAAAATGTTCGTCTCGTTCAGCTAACGATGGGACTTCTTCAAGTTTTTTTGTACTATTTATACTTTTTAAAATATTAAGCTTTTAGACACTTTTTTTAACATTGAAGTCAATGAGAACATGCTTTTTACCGCTTCAAAACACACGTTCTGCCAAAAGTTTCAGCTCCTTCATACTTTCACTTACAGACACCAAACAAACTTTAAAGCGGTCACAAAATATTCAGCTATCCAAACATGACTTTTCAGATTGATATCTTTCACGGTTTTTGTGAAAACGCAATTTACGTTTAGTGATCTTTTCAGAAAATGGAATCGGTTATAATGAATTCCTATGGAGGGGATTTAGAGTGTGTCATGTGACCTTTAGAGTGGAGATCTTTGAAAAAAAAATTATCTTTAAAAAAAGGGGAAACAAATTGCTCTCACGCCCACAAGATCTACTTGTCATACACAATTTATATATCAAAACATAGCTATGCTTGTCTGGTTTCAGGCAATGTGATCAGTTTTGTGATAGGCATTTGACTTTTAGTTCCAGGAGCTTCTAAAGGACAAGAAGGCCAAAATAACTCTCATTGACCGTCATGTTAAAATTTTTAAAAATGTTCCTGCAAAACACACAAAGACACTCTTTTCTAAATCGCTGACATGGCCACAATTTTAAGTTTATCAACATAAATTTCATATCGATGCGTTCACAAGGGCCGTGTCTTTCAAACGGTGAAGTCGCTGTATCGATCGCATGTACAGTTGTGGATTTATTACGTTTTGTTTGAAGGCTTCGATAACTGATTTTGTGTGTGGATGAAAGCGTTTCTAATGGTATTTTGATTCCCTAAATAGCTTTCCTTACCTCAGTGCAGTCCTCCTCCCCCACCTCATGTGGAGAAAGCCTCTCGAGGGGGGAGGGGCGACCAGGCAAGTCAGAACACTCTCTATATTGCAGATAGAGAAAGGAGCTGTGTGATATTAGGCTTTATAAGTACTGAAGGAACACTGCTTGTATGTCCTAAAGATACTGTAGTGGTTATGGTGAATGGCTTTTGTGCGGGCTCAGCAATTCAGCTGTTCAGCATTCCCACTCGCATTTTCCTCAGGAAATGCATTGTCTAGTTCTTTTTATTCTTATCCTTTATTCCGTACGTTTTTTGGCTCTGCGTAACTTCTGCATACTTTGAGCTATTGAGACCATTCAACTATTAAAATGTTCGTCTCGTTCAGCTAACGATGGGACTTCTTCAAGTTTTTTTGTACTATTTATACTTTTTAAAATATTAAGCTTTTAGAAACTTTTTTTTAACATTGAAGTCAATGAGAACATGCTTTTTACCGCTTCAAAACACACGTTCTGCCAAAAGTTTCAGCTCCTTCATACTTTCACTTACAGACACCAAACAAACTTTGTTTGAGAGTTGATTTTCGCGCCAATAAAGTGTAAGTGGAACATAAAAACTTAATAAATAAAAATAAAAAAATATATAAATGAATATATGTTAAGAAGCTGCTCCCCTAAAAATATATGAGAACAATCTCTCATTAAATTTAGTGAATGTGTGATAGGTAGGGGGCGCTAGTGACAAAAAAAATGTATTTATTTTTTTTTTTTTTTTTTTTCTTTAAAGTGGTAGCAATTACAAATATATGTGATACTAATTAAAAATAAACAACAACTAAATGATCAGAGCTAATTAGCAAAGACACAGTTGATTCAATAATTGAAAACATAAGATTCACAAGGGAACCTCTAATTGAAAAGAGATGTGCTCCCAACACCTTAAAACAAGAAATAATTCTTATGTGATAATAATAATGTCCATATATATAGTGGTAGTGAGCCACTTAGATAACAATGGAGTGAATCTTGCAGTGGACCAGAAGAAAAAACGTGCAATCCTCTCATATACTGCAGTGCTTAGAAATCCTTCCACCAATTCCGCAGAAACGACACCCAAAAGTGAATAAATATATGCGCTTACCACAGCGCTTTGACTCCTTTAACTAAAAAGAAAGTCAAACACGCTTGTGCAGTTCTGAATGTCTGCAAACATATAATGCGTTCTCCAGTAGTTGACACAGGCAAATCTTCTCCCAATATTCTCAGAAATGAAATGAAAAACAGAAAAACTCCATAGTGCAACCGGTTTTTAATATAAAATGATAAAACAAAACATGGGCCAAATGGCCACTTACATTAAAAGGTGCCCATCCCGGCACTGGGTCTGCGGGCCTTTAAATGGGGAGGTGGAACCTCAATTTGCATGCGGTGTGTGTCTCCTCTTGCCTCGCCAGCTCACAAGAGTCGGATGATGGGGGAAGATAAAAAACGTGACCAGGCTACGCCGCCGACGATCGTTTCGTGTAAACGTCTTCAGGGGGGCGTGCCTGGTCACTGGGGTCACGTTTATTTATTTAGAAGCGAGCGGAATTGCTCCGCTTGATTGACATGCTAACTGGCCAATGACAGCTCAGCTGCGGTTTGGAAGAGACCCGGAAGTAGCCGAAAATAATGGACAGATGCTGGAGCCAATTACACTGCAGCATCAAAGCACTGTGGGCCGGAAGTGCTTCGCTTGATTGACAAGCTGACTGGCCAATAGCAGCTCAGTTGCGGTCTGAAAGAGACCCGGAAGTGGCCGAAACTAATGGGCAGATGCTAGAGCCAATTACAGCACAGCATCGGAACACTGTGGGCCGGATGGAGAGGAAGAGTGATGGACACGAAATCTAGCCAATCACGGCGCAGTCCCAGTGTTGGCTTCGGCACTTACATATGGGAATAAATTGATTATAGCATCACTCTCTATTCTTCAACAATTAAATTAATAATGATGACCAAATTTATTTCTCCATCTCTATCTAGGAAGGAAATGTAGTTTGGATATAAAGAGTGATTAAATTAAAAAGTTAAAAAATAATGGGATATAATGAATAATGTAGAACTGTCTTCTCAAAAAACGCCACAAGATGGCACCCTATATTTATTTAGAAGAGAGCATCTAATCAATGGGAAATTGATATTTATTCAATATGAAAAAGAGAACAAATAATTCCTCAGATGTTTTAATATCAAAGGGAAGATATTTAGATATAAAATGACTAATTTAATCCCCAAGGGAAAGAAAAATAAAATATATATGTGGTATTACTCACATAACTATATTAGATAAATGTACAAAATATATTGGGGGGCCCCACCCAAAAGCTAAAAATGTCTATAGACTGACTCATAAAGGAAATATGGTAAATCTGGACAGATGGTATTACAAAACAAAAAAGTGTGTATGAAAGAGACGGACGTTTTTGAACTATAAATATATCAAGAAAGGGGCATACACAAAGCTCAGTCGTTGTATAAGAAGCAGTTGAGATCAAGTTCGATGTTAAGGCCCAAGGGCTGCATGCTTCTGAGCTTGTGTATCCACATGGTCTCATTCTGAGAGATGGCTCTTCTCATATGAGTACCCCGCCAGTGGTTCGATATCTTGTCAATTCCGTAGAACTGGCAAAGAGATGGATCACTTTGGTGATATTTTTCAAAATGTCTAGAAACACTGTGGTTCGGAAATTTCTTTTTAATATTTGCCAAATGTTCATTTATCCTCACTCTGAGTTTACGAGTGGTACGGCCTACGTACTGGAGCGAACAAGGGCACTCCAGGACGTAGGTAACATGATCAGAATTGCAAGTGATCAGTGGTTTGATTTTAAACTTATCTTTGGTTACATTAGACTGGAAATGTGTTCGTTTCTTTGTGGCTCCAGGTTTTCTTGTAATCTGGCAGGCATTGCAACGTGTGCAATGGTGGAAACCAGAGCCATCTAGGAAGGTACTCAATTTTTTGGGGGGATCTGGTACATTTTTGGCTATCCGATTTCTAAGCCCCGGCGCTCTTCTATATATGAATTTTGGTTTTGATGTGATTGATGTCATCAAATCAGGATCTTTTAAAAGTAATGGCCAATGCCTCTTAAATATGGTCTCCACCTGACGATATTGTCGATGAAATCCTGAGATGAAAGGAACTTGGCTCTCAAATAATTTTTTTGGTTTGGTGGTAAGTAAAGATTCTCTTTCCATTGCAGACACTTGGGTCAGTACTTTATTTAGATTTCCTTCAGAATAGCCTTTTTCCAAAAATTTGTTTGTCAATACTTTAGCTTGTGCTTCAAAATCTCTTTGTGTAGCACAATTGCGTCTTAGGCGCATGTATTGGCCTTTTGGAATGGCTCCTACCCACTGGGGGTGGTGGCAACTAGTAGTTGGCACGAAGCCATTTCTATCAGTTGCTTTGAAGTATGTTTTTGTTTCAAATAAAGTTGCATTTTTTGTGATGGTAAGATCTAGATAGTTCACTGTCTCCATACTTATCTCAGCTGTAAATTTGAGGCTATACTTGTTAGCATTCATCTGGGCAAGAAAAACTTTTAAACTACTTTCTGAACCTTCCCAAAAGAGGATCACATCGTCTATATATCTCCGGTAGAAATACAGAGACTGATTACGGTTGGAAAAAAAATACTTTCGTGTTCCCATTTATTGAGAACTACATTGGCTACACTGGGAGCATATCTAGCTCCCATAGCCACTCCGCTGGATTGATTGTAGTATTGTTGGTTCGCCCAGAAGAAATTGTTAGTCATAGCTAGTTTGAGACCCTGCACCAAAAATTTAATCTGTGCCTTTTTCAGAATAGATTGTTTGGTCAGTGCCCATTTTATTGCTTGTAGTGCATCTGAATGCGTAATGTTCGTATATAACGATTCGATGTCAACTGTCACTAGAATGGTATGTTCTGTGGCTGGAAGGTTTTTAAGTGCAATTATAAGGTCCTTGCTATCTTTTAAGTAGGAAGGACTTAATGGGACCAAAGATTTAAAAAAACTATCTAAATATTCTCCCAACCGGGAAAAAAGCGATTCTATGCCGCTAATTATTGGCCTGCCGGGAGGATGTTCCCTGTCTTTGTGCACTTTGGGCAAAATATACATGACAGGAACTTTGGGTGCATGGATAATCAGATATGCAGCTTCTTTCTGATTGAGAATTTTACGAGCCACTCCTTCTTCAATCCACTCAGAAAGCAGATCTTTTAATTTCAAAGTAGGATTCCCATACAAAGGTTGATACGTTGATGTATCCCTCAGTAGTCTTTCCATTTCTGAATAGTACATTTCTTTATTCAAGATCACTAGGCCTCCACCTTTGTCGGCGGGGCGTATCACAATTTGTTTATTTTCTTCCAATAATTTGATCCCTTCCCAAATTTTATTATTAGATGCGTGTTGGGACACTTTAAGTTCTCGTACATCTTCTTGAACCATAGTTTTGAAAGTCTCAATCTGATGGTTCATACCTTTTTTAGGATTGAACGTGGAATTATTTTTGAGTCCGCTATGTTGATAGACAGGGTCCTCTTTAATTCCCTCATTCATAGTACTCTTCCCTGCAAAATATTTTTTTATGTTTAATTTGCGAATGTATTTTTCCACATCGATAAAAATTTCAAACTTATCGATGTTTTTTTCGGGTGCAAATTTAAGTCCTTGTTGTAGTACTTCTAGTTCAGGTTCCGAAAATTCTACCCCTGCTAGATTAAAGATACCATCATTTAGTCCACTCTTTTTCTTTTTCGTTCTGCCTCGTAATATATTTATTTAGAAGATGCTCTCTTCTAAATAAATATAGGGTGCCATCTTGTGGCGTTTTTTGAGAAGACAGTTCTACATTATTCATTATATCCCATTATTTTTTAACTTTTTAATTTAATCACTCTTTATATCCAAACTACATTTCCTTCCTAGATAGAGATGGAGAAATAAATTTGGTCATCATTATTAATTTAATTGTTGAAGAATAGAGAGTGATGCTATAATCAATTTATTCCCATATGTAAGTGCCGAAGCCAACACTGGGACTGCGCCGTGATTGGCTAGATTTCATGTCCATCACTCTTCCTCTCCATCCGGCCCACAGTGTTCCGATGCTGTGCTGTAATTGGCTCTAGCATCTGCCCATTAGTTTCGGCCACTTCCGGGTCTCTTTCAGACCGCAACTGAGCTGCTATTGGCCAGTCAGCTTGTCAATCAAGCGAAGCACTTCCGGCCCACAGTGCTTTGATGCTGCAGTGTAATTGGCTCCAGCATCTGTCCATTATTTTCGGCTACTTCCGGGTCTCTTCCAAACCGCAGCTGAGCTGTCATTGGCCAGTTAGCATGTCAATCAAGCGGAGCAATTCCGCTCGCTTCTAAATAAATAAACGTGACCCCAGTGACCAGGCACGCCCCCCTGAAGACGTTTACACGAAACGATCGTCGGCGGCGTAGCCTGGTCACGTTTTTTATCTTCCCCCATCATCCGACTCTTGTGAGCTGGCGAGGCAAGAGGAGACACACACCGCATGCAAATTGAGGTTCCACCTCCCCATTTAAAGGCCCGCAGACCCAGTGCCGGGATGGGCACCTTTTAATGTAAGTGGCCATTTGGCCCATGTTTTGTTTTATCATTTTATATTAAAAACCGGTTGCACTATGGAGTTTTTCTGTTTTTCATTTCATTTCTGAGAATATTGGGAGAAGATTTGCCTGTGTCAACTACTGGAGAACGCATTATATGTTTGCAGACATTCAGAACTGCACAAGCGTGTTTGACTTTCTTTTTAGTTAAAGGAGTCAAAGCGCTGTGGTAAGCGCATATATTTATTCACTTTTGGGTGTCGTTTCTGCGGAATTGGTGGAAGGATTTCTAAGCACTGCAGTATATGAGAGGATTGCACGTTTTTTCTTCTGGTCCACTGCAAGATTCACTCCATTGTTATCTAAGTGGCTCACTACCACTATATATATGGACATTATTATTATCACATAAGAATTATTTCTTGTTTTAAGGTGTTGGGAGCACATCTCTTTTCAATTAGAGGTTCCCTTGTGAATCTTATGTTTTCAATTATTGAATCAACTGTGTCTTTGCTAATTAGCTCTGATCATTTAGTTGTTGTTTATTTTTAATTAGTATCACATATATTTGTAATTGCTACCACTTTAAAGAAAAAAAAAAAAAAAAAAAAAAATTTTTTTTTTTGTCACTAGCGCCCCCTACCTATCACACATTCACTAAATTTAATGAGAGATTGTTCTCATATATTTTTAGGGGAGCAGCTTCTTAACATATATTCATTTATATATTTTTTTATTTTTATTTATTAAGTTTTTATGTTCCACTTACACTTTATTGGCGCGAAAATCAACTCTCAAACATTTTGTCTTAGTAATTGAGTCATATACTATTTTCTCTTTACTAAATCTATTTTCTACGCTGCCATGGACGTGTTCAATTTCATGCGAGATAGACACGTCAACCTTGAGGAGGTCTTCCAACAGGCCCTGAGTCCTAATATAGACTTAGAATTAGGCCTTAAGCAATTACAAAGTGATATGGAAAAGCAAATCAGATTATGGTGGGACATTGCGTCCTTCGAAATGTACATAGGAAAAAATCTCACACCCAGGAGACTCAGATGGGATGTCGGTCCCAATGATGGGATCGAGGATTTACAGCTGTTGGATGAATGGTTCCAGTTCTTTAACGCCTGTGAACAAAAGCTGATGCAGCTAATGGTGAAACGACGAAAGGCAAAAAATAAGTTATTAGATGCCAAAATCGCCGATCTCAAAGAAAGAATGGAACCATTCAAAGTCCATAGCGAGTATACAGAAAAAACCAAGCTCCTACAAGTGCACCTAAATAAATATGATGGTGAAATAAAAAATAAAAAACTTAAAAAATACCAAAGAGATATAAGGGATTATGAAGAAGACAAAGTATATAAATGGCAGGTTACACCAAACTTGGCTGAATCACCGGAATCATCTCCAGCCAAAGGACCAGGAACCATACCGCCACCCACAGTGCGGAAAAAGGTCCCTGCTAGATCTAACACTCCTAACAAGCCTATTAAATCTGCTGTTAGATCCCAGCCAAACCCCCCAAAAGCTTCGGCTCCTCCCTACTACCCTTATCCACAACCTTATCCGCAACCGTATTCTATGGATGCCTATCATAGATATCCTGCTCCTGATCCTCGTCAGACAGATAATGGTTATTATGATCAAAATAGATATTCCTACCCTCCTAGACCACCCAGGGGTGGGTCTCGAGGAAATTTCAGAGGGAGACCAGCGCCCTATCAAAATCAATACCAGGGGGAATGGAGGGGATGGAAAGAGCCCTATTGCATCCCTCCCAAGTCTCCTCAATATCAAAAAGAAAAAGAGGTAGAAGAGGACGAGGCAGAACGAAAAAGAAAAAGAGTGGACTAAATGATGGTATCTTTAATCTAGCAGGGGTAGAATTTTCGGAACCTGAACTAGAAGTACTACAACAAGGACTTAAATTTGCACCCGAAAAAAACATCGATAAGTTTGAAATTTTTATCGATGTGGAAAAATACATTCGCAAATTAAACATAAAAAAATATTTTGCAGGGAAGAGTACTATGAATGAGGGAATTAAAGAGGACCCTGTCTATCAACATAGCGGACTCAAAAATAATTCCACGTTCAATCCTAAAAAAGGTATGAACCATCAGATTGAGGCTTTCAAAACTATGGTTCAAGAAGATGTACGAGAACTTAAAGTGTCCCAACACGCATCTAATAATAAAATTTGGGAAGGGATCAAATTATTGGAAGAAAATAAACAAATTGTGATACGCCCCGCCGACAAAGGTGGAGGCCTAGTGATCTTGAATAAAGAAATGTACTATTCAGAAATGGAAAGACTACTGAGGGATACATCAACGTATCAACCTTTGTATGGGAATCCTACTTTGAAATTAAAAGATCTGCTTTCTGAGTGGATTGAAGAAGGAGTGGCTCGTAAAATTCTCAATCAGAAAGAAGCTGCATATCTGATTATCCATGCACCCAAAGTTCCTGTCATGTATATTTTGCCCAAAGTGCACAAAGACAGGGAACATCCTCCCGGCAGGCCAATAATTAGCGGCATAGAATCGCTTTTTTCCCGGTTGGGAGAATATTTAGATAGTTTTTTTAAATCTTTGGTCCCATTAAGTCCTTCCTACTTAAAAGATAGCAAGGACCTTATAATTGCACTTAAAAACCTTCCGGCCACAGAACATACCATTCTAGTGACAGTTGACATCGAATCGTTATATACGAACATTACGCATTCAGATGCACTACAAGCAATAAAATGGGCACTGACCAAACAATCTATTCTGAAAAAGGCACAGATTAAATTTTTGGTGCAGGGTCTCAAACTAGCTATGACTAACAATTTCTTCTGGGCGAACCAACAATACTACAATCAATCCAGCGGAGTGGCTATGGGAGCTAGATATGCTCCCAGTGTAGCCAATGTAGTTCTCAATAAATGGGAACACGAAAGTATTTTTTCCAACCGTAATCAGTCTCTGTATTTCTACCGGAGATATATAGACGATGTGATCCTCTTTTGGGAAGGTTCAGAAAGTAGTTTAAAAGTTTTTCTTGCCCAGATGAATGCTAACAAGTATAGCCTCAAATTTACAGCTGAGATAAGTATGGAGACAGTGAACTATCTAGATCTTACCATCACAAAAAATGCAACTTTATTTGAAACAAAAACATACTTCAAAGCAACTGATAGAAATGGCTTCGTGCCAACTACTAGTTGCCACCACCCCCAGTGGGTAGGAGCCATTCCAAAAGGCCAATACATGCGCCTAAGACGCAATTGTGCTACACAAAGAGATTTTGAAGCACAAGCTAAAGTATTGACAAACAAATTTTTGGAAAAAGGCTATTCTGAAGGAAATCTAAATAAAGTACTGACCCAAGTGTCTGCAATGGAAAGAGAATCTTTACTTACCACCAAACCAAAAAAATTATTTGAGAGCCAAGTTCCTTTCATCTCAGGATTTCATCGACAATATCGTCAGGTGGAGACCATATTTAAGAGGCATTGGCCATTACTTTTAAAAGATCCTGATTTGATGACATCAATCACATCAAAACCAAAATTCATATATAGAAGAGTGCCGGGGCTTAGAAATCGGATAGCCAAAAATGTACCAGATCCCCCCAAAAAATTGAGTACCTTCCTAGATGGCTCTGGTTTCCACCATTGCACACGTTGCAATGCCTGCCAGATTACAAGAAAACCTGGAGCCACAAAGAAACGAACACATTTCCAGTCTAATGTAACCAAAGATAAGTTTAAAATCAAACCACTGATCACTTGCAATTCTGATCATGTTACCTACGTCCTGGAGTGCCCTTGTTCGCTCCAGTACGTAGGCCGTACCACTCGTAAACTCAGAGTGAGGATAAATGAACATTTGGCAAATATTAAAAAGAAATTTCCGAACCACAGTGTTTCTAGACATTTTGAAAAATATCACCAAAGTGATCCATCTCTTTGCCAGTTCTACGGAATTGACAAGATATCGAACCACTGGCGGGGTACTCATATGAGAAGAGCCATCTCTCAGAATGAGACCATGTGGATACACAAGCTCAGAAGCATGCAGCCCTTGGGCCTTAACATTGAACTTGATCTCAACTGCTTCTTATCCAACGACTGAGCTTTGTGTATGCCCCTTTCTTGATATATTTATAGTTCAAAAACGTCCGTCTCTTTCATACACACTTTTTTGTTTTGTAATACCATCTGTCCAGATTTACCATATTTCCTTTATGAGTCAGTCTATAGACATTTTTAGCTTTTGGGTGGGGCCCCCCAATATATTTTGTACATTTATCTAATATAGTTATGTGAGTAATACCACATATATATTTTATTTTTCTTTCCCTTGGGGATTAAATTAGTCATTTTATATCTAAATATCTTCCCTTTGATATTAAAACATCTGAGGAATTATTTGTTCTCTTTTTCATATTGAATAAATATCAATTTCCCATTGATTAGATGCTCTCTTCTAAATAAATATAGGGTGCCATCTTGTGGCGTTTTTTGAGAAGACAGTTCTACATTATTCATTATATCCCATTATTTTTTAACTTTTTAATTTAATCACTCTTTATATCCAAACTACATTTCCTTCCTAGATAGAGATGGAGAAATAAATTTGGTCATCATTATTAATTTAATTGTTGAAGAATAGAGAGTGATGCTATAATCAATTTATTCCCATATGTAAGTGCCGAAGCCAACACTGGGACTGCGCCGTGATTGGCTAGATTTCGTGTCCATCACTCTTCCTCTCCATCTGGCCCACAGTGTTCCGATGCTGTGCTGTAATTGGCTCTAGCATCTGCCCATTAGTTTCGGCCACTTCCGGGTCTCTTTCAGACCGCAACTGAGCTGCTATTGGCCAGTCAGCTTGTCAATCAAGCGAAGCACTTCCGGCCCACAGTGCTTTGATGCTGCAGTGTAATTGGCTCCAGCATCTGTCCATTATTTTCGGCTACTTCCGGGTCTCTTCCAAACCGCAGCTGAGCTGTCATTGGCCAGTTAGCATGTCAATCAAGCGGAGCAATTCCGCTCGCTTCTAAATAAATAAACGTGACCCCAGTGACCAGGCACGCCCCCCTGAAGACGTTTACACGAAACGATCGTCGGCGGCGTAGCCTGGTCACGTTTTTTATCTTCCCCCATCATCCGACTCTTGTGAGCTGGCGAGGCAAGAGGAGACACACACCGCATGCAAATTGAGGTTCCACCTCCCCATTTAAAGGCCCGCAGACCCAGTGCCGGGATGGGCACCTTTTAATGTAAGTGGCCATTTGGCCCATGTTTTGTTTTATCATTTTATATTAAAAACCGGTTGCACTATGGAGTTTTTCTGTTTTTCATTTCATTTCTGAGAATATTGGGAGAAGATTTGCCTGTGTCAACTACTGGAGAACGCATTATATGTTTGCAGACATTCAGAACTGCACAAGCGTGTTTGACTTTCTTTTTAGTTAAAGGAGTCAAAGCGCTGTGGTAAGCGCATATATTTATTCACTTTTGGGTGTCGTTTCTGCGGAATTGGTGGAAGGATTTCTAAGCACTGCAGTATATGAGAGGATTGCACGTTTTTTCTTCTGGTCCACTGCAAGATTCACTCCATTGTTATCTAAGTGGCTCACTACCACTATATATATGGACATTATTATTATCACATAAGAATTATTTCTTGTTTTAAGGTGTTGGGAGCACATCTCTTTTCAATTAGAGGTTCCCTTGTGAATCTTATGTTTTCAATTATTGAATCAACTGTGTCTTTGCTAATTAGCTCTGATCATTTAGTTGTTGTTTATTTTTAATTAGTATCACATATATTTGTAATTGCTACCACTTTAAAGAAAAAAAAAAAAAAAAAAAAAAAAAAATTTTTTTTGTCACTAGCGCCCCCTACCTATCACACATTCACCAAACAAACTTTAAAGCGGTCACAAAATATTCAGCTATCCAAACATGACTTTTCAGATTGATATCTTTCACGGTTTTTGTGAAAACGCAATTTACGTTTAGTGATCTTTTCAGAAAATGTTATCGGTTATAATGAATTCCTATGGAAGGTGTTTTAGAGTGTGTCATGTGACCTTTACAGTGCAGATCATTGGAAAAAAAAATATCTTTAAAAAAGGGGAAACAAATTGCTCTCACGCCCACAAGATCTACTTGTCATACACAATTTATATATCAAAACGTAGGTATTTTTGTCTGGTTTCAGGCAATGTGATCAGTTTTGCGATAGGCATTTGACTTTTAGTTCCAGGAGCTTCTAAAGGACAAGCGCCTCAAACTCCCTCCCATTGACCGTCATGTTAAAAAGTCTAAAAAATGTTTCTGCAAAACACACAAAGACGCTCTTTTCTAAATCGCTGGCATGGCCACAATTTTAAGTTTATCAACATAAATTTCATATCGATGCGTTCACAAGGGCCGTGTCTTTCAAACGGTGAAGTCGCTGTATCGATCGCATGTACGGTTGTGGATTTATTACGTTTTGTTTGAAGGCTTCGATAACTGATTTTGTGTGTGGATGAATGCGTTTCTAATGGTATTTTGATTCCCTAAATAGCTTTCCTTACCTCAGTGCAGTCCTCCTCCCCCACCTCATGTGGAGAAAGCCTCTTGAGGGGGGAGGGGCGACCAGGCAAGTCAGGACACTCTCTATATTGCAGATAGAGAAAGGAGCTGTGTGATATTAGGCTTTATAAGTACTGAAGGAACACTGCTTGTATGTCCTAAAGATACTGTAGTGGTTATGGTGAATGGCTTTTGTGTGGGCTCAGCAATTCAGCTATTCAGCATTCCCACTCGCATTTTCCTCAGGAAATGCATTGTCTAGTTCTTCTTAATTTTAATTTTATTCCGTACGTTTTTTGGCTCTGCGTAACTTCTGCATACTTTCAGCTATTGAGACCATTCAACTTTTAAAATGTTCATCTCGTTCAGCTAACGATGGGACTTCTTCAAGTTTTTTTGTACTATTTATACTTTTTAAAATATTAAGCTTTTAGACACTTTTTTTTAACATTGAAGTCAATGAGAACATCCTTTTTCCTGCTTCAAAACACACGTTCTGCCAAAAGTTTCAGCTCCTTCATACTTTCACTTACAGACACCAAACAAACTTTAAAGCGGTCACAAAATATTCAGCTATCCAAACATGACTTTTCAGATTGATATCTTTTACGGTTTTTGTGAAAACGCAATTTACGTTTACTGATTTTTTCAGAAAATGGAATCGGTTATAATGTAATCCTATGGAGCAGGTTTAGAGTGTGTCATGTGACCTTTAGAGTGCAGATCATCCACAAAAAAATTATCTTTAATAAAAGGGGGAACAAATTGCTCTCACGCCCACAAGATCTACTTGTCATACACAATTTATATATCAAAACGTAGCTATGCTTGTCTGGTTTCAGGCAATGTGATCAGTTTTGTGATAGGCATTTGACTTTTAGTTCCAGGAGCTTCTAAAGGACAAGTGCGCCAAAATAACTCTCATTGACCGTCATGTTAAAATTTTTAAAAATGTTCCTGCAAAACACACAAAGACGCTCTTTTCTAAATCGCTGGCATGGCCACAATTTTAAGTTTATCAACATAAATTTCATATCGATGCGTTCACAAGGGCCGTGTCTTTCAAACGGTGAAGTCGCTGTATCGATCGCATGTACGGTTGTGGATTTATTACGTTTTGTTTGAAGGCTTCGATAACTGATTTTGTGTGTGGATGAATGCGTTTCTAATGGTATTTTGATTCCCTAAATAGCTTTCCTTACCTCAGTGCAGTCCTCCTCCCCCACCTCATGTGGAGAAAGCCTCTTGAGGGGGGAGGGGCGACCAGGCAAGTCAGGACACTCTCTATATTGCAGATAGAGAAAGGAGCTGTGTGATATTAGGCTTTATAAGTACTAAAGGAACACTGCTTGTATGTCCTAAAGATAGTGTAGTGGTTATGGTGAATGGCTTTGGCAAGGGGCTCAGCAATTCAGCTATTCAGCATTCCCACTCGCATTTTCCTCAGGAAATGCATTGTCTAGTTTTAATTAGTGGGAATGCTTTAATAAGCATTCCCAGTATTGATATTCGTTTTTTATTATTCTTAATTTTAATTTTAATTTTATTCCGTACGTTTTTTGGCTCTGCGTAACTTCTGCATACTTTCAGCTATTGAGACCATTTAACTTTTAAAATGTTCGTCTCATTCAGCTAACGATGGGACTTCTTCAAGTTTTTTTGTACTATTTATACTTTTTAAAATATTAAGCTTTTAGACACTTTTTTTTAACATTGAAGTCAATGAGAACATCCTTTTTCCTGCTTCAAAACACACGTTCTGCCAAAAGTTTCAGCTCCTTCATACTTTCACTTACAGACACCAAACAAACTTTAAAGCGGTCACAAAATATTCAGCTATCCAAACATGACTTTTCAGATTGATATCTTTTACGGTTTTTGTGAAAACGCAATTTACGTTTAGCGATTTTTTCAGAAAATGGAATCGGTTATAATGTAACCCTATGGAAGGGATTTAGAGTGTGTCATGTGACCTTTACAGTGGAGATCTTTGAAAACAAAAATTATCTTTAAAAAAAGGGCGAACAAATTGCTCTCACGCCCACAAGATCTACTTGTCATACACAATTTATATATCAAAACGTAGGTATGCTTGTCTGGTTTCAGGCAATGTAATCAGTTTTGTGATACGTATTTTAGTTTTAGTTCCAGGAGCTTCTAAAGGACAAGAGCGACAAAACCACTCTCATTGACCGTCATGTTAAAAATTTTAAAAATTTTCCTGCAAAACACACAAAGACGCTCTTTTCTAAATCGCTGGCATGGCCACAATTTTAAGTTTATCAACATAAATTTCATATCGATGCGTTCACAAGGGCCGTGTCTTTCAAACGGTGAAGTCGCTGTATCGATCGCATGTACGGTTGTGGATTTATTACGTTTTGTTTGGAGGCGTAATTAATGTATTGGTCTGTGAATTAAAAGCGTTTGTAATGGAATTTCTTTCCATAAATAGCTTTCTACCTCAGTGCAATATTCCTCCTCACTGACCTGGGGGGAGGGGAAACCTCTTGAGGGGGGAGGGGCGACCAGGAAGTCAGCATACTCTCTACTTTGCAGATAGAGAAAGGAGCTGTGTGTCCTAAAGATAGTGTAGTGGTTATGGTGAATGGCTTTGGTGCGGTCTCAGCAATTCAGCATTCCCACTCGCATTTTCCTCAGGGAATGCATTTTTAGTGGGAATGCTTTAATAAGCATTCCCAGTATTGATATTCGTTTTTTATTATTCTTCTTAATTTTAATTTTAATTTTATTCCGTACGTTTTTTGGCTCTGCGTAACTTCTGCATACTTTCAGCTATTGAGACCATTCAACTATTAAAATGTTCATCTCGTTCAGCTAACGATGGGACTTCTTCAAGTTTTTTTGTACTATTTATACTTTTTAAAATATTAAGCTTTTAGACACTTTTTTTTAACATTGAAGTCAATGAGAACATCCTTTTTCCTGCTTCAAAACACACGTTCTGCCAAAAGTTTCAGCTCCTTCATACTTTCACTTACAGACACCAAACAAACTTTAAAGCGGTCACAAAATATTCAGCTATCCAAACATGACTTTTTAGATTGATATCTTTTACGGTTTTTGTGAAAACGCAATTTACGTTTAGTGATATTTTATCGGTTATAATGTAATCCTATGGAGCAGGTTTAGAGTGTGTCATGTGACCTTTAGAGTGCAGATCATCCACAAAAAATATTATCTTTAAAAAAAGGGGGAACAAATTGCTCTCACGCCCACAAGATCTACTTGTCATACACAATTTATATATCAAAACGTAGGTATGCTTGTCTGGTTTCAGGCAATGTGATCAGTTTTGTGATACGTATTTTAGTTTTAGTTCCAGGAGCTTCTAAAGGACAAGAGACATGTTAAAAAGTTTAAAAAATGTTTCTGCAAAACACACAAAGACGCTCTTTTCTAAATCGCTGACATGGCCACATTTTTAAGTTTATCAACATAAATTTTATATCGATGCGTTCACAAGGGCCGTGTCTTTCAAACGGTGAAGTCGCTGTATCGATCGCATGTACGGTTGTGGATTTATTACGTTTTGTTTGAAGGCTTCGATAACTGATTTTGTGTGTGGATGAAAGCGTTTCTAATGGTATTTTGATTCCCTAAATAGCTTTCTTTACCTCAGTGCAGTCCTCCTCCCCCACCTCATGTGGAGAAAGCCTCTTGAGGGGGGAGGGGCGACCAGTCAAGTCAGGACACTCTCTATATTGCAGATAGAGAAAGGAGCTGTGTGATATTAGGCTTTATAAGTACTGAAGGAACACTGCTTGTATGTCCTAAAGATAGTGTAGTGGTTATGGTAAATGGCTTTTGTGCGGGCTCAGCAATTCAGCTATTCAGCATTCCCACTCGCATTTTCCTCAGGGAATGCATTTTCTAGTCTAGTTTTAATTTTATTCCGTACGTTTTTTGGCTCTGCGTAACTTCTGCATACTTTCAGCTATTGAGACCATTCAACTTTTAAAACGTTCGTCTCATTCAGCTAACGATGGGACTTCTTCAAGTTTTTTTGTACTATTTATACTTTTTAAAATATTAAGCTTTTAGACACTTTTTTTAACATTGAAGTCAATGAGAACATCCTTTTTCCTGCTTCAAAACACACGTTCTGCCAAAAGTTTCAGCTCCTTCATACTTTCACTTACAGACACCAAACAAACTTTAAAGCGGTCACAAAATATTCAGCTATCCAAACATGACTTTTCAGATTGATATCTTTTACGGTTTTTGTGAAAACGCAATTTACGTTTAGCGATTTTTTCAGAAAATGTAATCGGTTATAATGTAACCCTATGGAAGGTATTTAGAGTGTGTCATGTGACCTTTAGAGTGGAGATGATTGAAAAAACAGTTATCTTTAAAAAAAGGGGGAACAAATTGCTCTCACGCCCACAAGATCTACTTGTCATACACAATTTATATATCAAAACGTAGGTATGCTTGTCTGGTTTCAGGCAATGTGATCAGTTTTGTGATACGTATTTTAGTTTTAGTTCCAGGAGCTTCTAAAGGACAAGAGCGACAAAACCACTCTCATTGACCGTCATGTTAAAAATTTTAAAAATGTTCCTGCAAAACACACAAAGACGCTCTTTTCTAAATCGCTGGCATGGCCACAATTTTAAGTTTATCAACATAAATTTCATATCGATGCGTTCACAAGGGCCGTGTCTTTCAAACGGTGAAGTCGCTGTATCGATCGCATGTACGGTTGTGGATTTATTAAGTTTTGTTTGAAGGCTTCGATAACTGATTTTGTGTGTGGATGAAAGCGTTTCTAATGGTATTTTGATTCCCTAAATAGCTTTCCTTACCTCAGTGCAGTCCTCCTCCCCCACCTCATGTGGAGAAAGCCTCTTGAGGGGGGAGGGGCGACCAGGCAAGTCAGGACACTCTCTATATTGCAGATAGAGAAAGGAGCTGTGTGATATTAGGCTTTATAAGTACTGAAGGAACACTGCTTGTATGTCCTAATGATAGTGTAGTGGTTATGGTGAATGGCTTTTGTGCGGGCTCAGCAATTCAGCTATTCAGCATTCCCACTCGCATTTTCCTCAGGAAATGCATTGTCTAGTTTTCAATAAGATGCCTATTTTTATGCGGAGATTGTCCCTGGTATAACTTGTGGGTTGTGAATCACTGTCCCCTTCTCCTTCAGCCCATGTATAGGTCTCCTCCACATAAGATTCAGTAGAGATTTTTGTTTGCTGACTGGTTATTGGCATAAATGACATGGCAAGGATTAAAAAAATAAAAATAAATAGGTTCTCAAACAAGACGTGATGATAAATGCATTAGAACAATCTCTATATTCTAGCTAGAGATCAGCCCTCTTTCATACCATCTAATTAAATTCCTATTCTTCCGCCAAGAGAGAACTTGCGTCCAGGGCCAGATTAAGAACATCATGGGCCTGGTGCTGAGGATTTTGGTGGGGCCTTTTAGGCTGCATTCACACCTCCGCGACAAGCAACGCCGCGTACGCGGCGTATTTTGCCGCGAATAGTGTAACTTTTTTTTTACAAATCCTTCCTATTGCTTTGTATGGCCGAACGCCAATGCCGCCTGAAAAAAAGGGTCCGGGACTTTTTTTCATGCCACAGGTGTACGGCGTCTATGAGATGTGAACCATCTCATAGACAGCAATGGGAATTCTCCCCTCCAGCGGCACGAGCGGCCGGCGTCGGGAGTTTTCTCGCGGAGGTGTGAATGGGGTGTAATAAATAATAAATAAATGCGTGGGAATGACATGAACGCAGCCCAGCCAAGGCAAGTGACCAAAGGCACAGAACCCAGAAGGAAGACCGGGTGAAGATGGAAGTGTCCAGGCCCCGCCTGATTCATCGCAGCACTGGAGGGCTCAGTCTGAAAATTGAAGTGTACACTAATGTGCTAATATGCTGTGCATACTTGTACATTGTGGAATAACCTACCCCAGGGCCTCTAAAAAGTAGTAATGTCAGGAAAGTTTACTACCGCTTTATTATCACAGGATCCCAGGAGCCTCTCATGGGGCCCACTACTGACCCGGTGGACGGTGGTCCTTGGGCAGTGCCTAAGTGCACAGTTGCCAACATTTAAAAAATATTTTCAGGGCCACTTTTTTATACAAATGCTATATTTAGAGTAGCTGAGATCCCCGATGTTGCTCTATACATCATAGTAATAATCACAAAATTAAATGAGTACTAATAATGGGGCTGAACAAATATGAGAACTGAGATTTCCTTTAGTTGAACTAACAAAAGTGTCTCCATTCTAGAGCTGGTAACATTGAGGGTATTAAGTATAATTTTAAAGAACTGTTTTTGTGGGTAAGCGACATAGGGGAGGAGTATGGACGGTATATACGTGGGAAGTATGTGCAGGTGAGGGAGAGGAATGTGGAGGGTCTAACAGTGGGCACTATGTACAGGAGAGGAGTACAAAGGGTACAGAAAAAAGCACTATGTACAGGAGAGGAGTGTGAAGGGTATGACAATGGGCAGTATGTACAGGAAGAGTGAGGGGGTATGACAGAGGGTAGTACAAACCAGAGAGAAGTGTAGAGGATATGATGGGGCAGTATGTACAGGAGAGGAGTGTGGAGGGTATGACAGTGGGCAGTATGTACAGGAGAGGAATGTAGACGGTATGATAGTGGGCTCTATGTATAGGAGAGGAGTGTGGAGGGTATGACAGTGAACGCTATGTATAGGAGAGGAGTGTGGAGGGTATGACAGTGGGCACTATGTATAGGAGAGGAGTGTGGAGGGTATGACAGTGAGCAGTATGTACAGGAGAGGAGTGTGGAGGGTGCGACAGTGGGCACTAAGTACAGGAGAGAAGTGTATGACAGCAGGCACTATGTACAGGAGAGGAGTGTGAAGGGTATGACAGTGGGCGCTATGTATAGGAGAGGAGTGTGGAGGGTATGACAGTGGGCACTATGTACAGGAGAGGAGTGTGTAGGGTATGACAGTGGGTACTATGTATAGGAGAGAAGTGTGGAGAGTATGACAGTGGGCACTATATACAGGAGTGGAAGGATATTTAGGGACTGAGTAGTGGTTAAGCGGGTCATACATGGATTGAAATTACGCCAATTATGCAGAGACCAGCCATAGTCAATCTATGTATGGGCTAGCTGGTTTTACACAAGTCAATCTATTAATCAACTTGAGTACAACCAGCCTGTTTTTTTTTCTTAAAACAATCAGTGCTGCCAGCTAAAGTTAGCAACACTGATCATTGTACGCACTGGCAGAACACAATAACACTGCAGGAGTGATTCCCCCATCCACAGGTCAGCAGGTGAGAGGGTGTGGGGACAGGCTAGGGAGAGATACTAGTCAGTGGCTGGGTAGGCACTGGTAGTATCAGAGCCAGATACACACAGGTTACATACGCCATGATCGTTAGAGCGAGAACAATAATTCTAGTACTAGACCTCCTCTGTAACTCTAAACATGTAACCTAAAAAAATGTAAAGCATCGCTTAGGATACCAAAACAAATTGTGCTAACTTAACTAACTGTTTTTCTAATGAATGAAACATTTTTTTCCAAAAAAACATGTTTGAAAAATTGCTGCGCAAATACCGTGCTAGAGCTGCACAATTAATCGTTAAAAAAAATCGTGATCTCGATTCAACCCCCCAGCAGAGTTTGCTGATTCTTTCATATAACAAGTGGAGAGACTTTCAGCTGTCAAAAGAAAATATCTGGGCAGTCTGCCAAGTTTTTATCAGGAAACATTGTAACTAACACTTCCTTCTTAGATCAAAGGGATACACTTCTGTGTGTAAAGAACAAATCTGGGCAGTCTGCGAAGTTTGTAAACAAAATGAAACATTGTAACTAACTAACATTGTAACTAAATTTAACCACTTAAAGTCCAACACTTGTTTCTTAAGTTAGAAAGCAATATTATTTGCGAGAAAATTACTTGGAACCGCCAAACATTATATATATTTTAGCAGAGACTCTAGGGAATACAATGGCTATTGCTGCAATATGTTATGTCACACTGCATTTTCCCACTTCAATGAATAATAAAAACCATAAAAACAAAACAGTGAAGTTAGCCCATTTTTTTTTTTTTTTTTAATGTGAAAGATGATGTTACGCCGCAACAATCATGAGAGAATCGTGATCTATCTTCTAAGCAAAAAAATTGCAATTCTCATTTTAGCCAGAATCGTGCAGCTCTGTACCCTGCAACATAAAAAGTGCAAAGACCACCATAGAGTAATTTTCTAGCAAAAAACAAATGATGATTTTTACATGTAGTAGAGAAGTGTCAGAATTGGCCTGGGTGGCAAGGGGTTTAATTACCATGAGTAATATACAAATAATTATTATAAGCACTGTGATCCTATCAGTCTCCTGTAGTGTGTCAGCTTGTATTTATATTGGCCGCTCTGAATGTAGCTTCTGACAGGCTGTGCAAGCAGGCCCGTATCTCCGGAACCATAAATGATAGCCGTCCCATATTTTAACCAGTTGTGGGGTAGCTCTTCCCATGCCTACCCCCAAATGTAGGGTTTCTGTGACCTCTGGTCATCAAGCTACAACCCCCCAAATTCGATCTTAGAAAAAAAAAAATCTTAAAAAAAAAATAAAATTTTTTTTTTTTTTTTTATTGGGCAAATGGGCCTATCTTGAGAAAGGGGCCTGGAGCTGCAGCTCCATCAGCCCCATTGTTAATCCGGCCCTGCTTGCATCCAAAAACTTAAATGACCCAAATCAAAGCTTTTCTTTTTCTTTTCTTTTTTTCTGGTAAAAAAAAAGTATTTCCTATTTTGGGCTACACTCTCTAGCACTCCTCTAGTTTCAATACGTACCTTATTTCTGTACATGCAAGTACTTTCTAGTCAGACCAATGCGAGTGCAATATTACAAACAGAGCAGTGTTCTGCAAATACAGTGTGCTTCTATTTTGGGGCATTGTGTAATCAGATTCACTTAGGCAGATCATTTTGAATTTGATGAAAGAGAAGACAATCTTATGATGTTTTTGTTTTGGGTGGGGATTTTAGTAACCATGAAATCATTTTATGTCCACTGAGGAGTCAAATTCCAGTAAGTGTTTTTTTTTTACTGGTTTGGTCTGAACAGTGTGAATCCTGACACTTTATATGATTGGTAATGTGATTTGAAAGGGGGGGGGGCGACAATTATCAGGGAATATGTTTTGCAATTTCAATTCGATTACATAATTTTGAATACACAATTATTCATCCAAACTTAAAGTGCTAATTAAACCCCAAAACAAACATGTATTCTATTGCAGTTTACCAGTGCCTAGATGTGGTAGCTGCATTTGTTTTCTATTTGGGCTTTTCCCCCCATTTGTTTCACCTGGTGATCTAGCCAGTAAGTCTGTTATTTCAAAAGAACAAGCTCTTGTGCAGATGTAGCAAAGGGTTGAGACAAACCATCTACCACTGACAGGGGTGCTTAACACGATCTACTTTTATGTAAAAACTTTATCCCAAAAGAAAAAAAAAATGCTATTATTAGGACCACTTCTCACCACAATTTCTGCATTTTAGATGCATTTCTGTATGTGTGTTTCTGATGTGTTCTCAATTCAGAACATGTGTATTCTGATGTGTTGTGCTACATTCCAGATGTATTCCATACAGGAAAAAATGTAACATGTTCTACTTTTGTTGACCGGACCGCACTGGTGTGAACTACGGTCAATGGACTACATGGAAAATACTGTGCATGCATTTTTGATGCAGATGAAAAATGTACTAGACTGCATGTGGTGTGAACTGCTTCTGAAGTATTTCTAAATCTGCTAATAAATTTAACACACACCAACCCCTCCCCCCCCCCCCAGATTAACACTACTGCTGTCCTAACGTGCGCCTTCATCCAGAAAGAAGGCAGCCCAATACAGGAGGTGCGTTAGTGGCTAGATCACCAGCTGAAGAAAAAGCCTGAAACAAGAAAACTTAATGCGGCCACATCTGATTGGTAAGCTGTAATACATTACATTTTTCGGGGGGGGGGGGGTTGACAATTAACCAGGGACATTGCTTAACCCCCCAAGTTCCTAAAGGTTTCCCATACAGGAAGTACTTCAGTTTTGTAGCAAGCACTGAATCCTCAAAAAGAGGGGAGGGACCTCTGTGTCCCATTATGTACATGAAGAAAAGGAATTTACAGGTAAGTATGATGAAAAAAGTCAGGCCAATATTCATTACCTGCTGGGACCTCCCAGAGCAATACCCTTCTGGGGAGGGAGACACCCTGCCAAACAATAGCCATCATAACTTATACAGCAGCCTGCAGTACACTGCAGCCAAAAGCAGAATCCTCGGCTGCTCGAACAGCCTTACAAATCTGAGTCACAGATACTTGATGGCGAAATGCCCAGGAGGTTCCTACACCCCTGGTAGAATGAGCTCTCACCCTAAAGGGAGGAGCTTTACATTTCAGACCGTAGGCCTGAATGACCAAATGACAGACCCAATTGGCAATGGAAGCTGCCTGCCCTTTCTTGGGTCCTTTTGGTTAAAAAAAAAAGAGAGAGTCTGAGGCCTTGTACTCACGGCCAGACATGTCCGATGAAAACGGTCTGCAGACCGTTTCCATCGGACATGTCTGCCCGGGGACTTCTGTTCGATGGCCGTACACACCATTGAACAGAGGTCCGCGCGTAAACAATACGCGGGGCGTGTCCGCGGTGTGGCCGCGTCGATGACACGGTGTCGCCGCGACAATGACGCGGCGGCGCGGGCGGCCTGCCTTTAAAATGCTTCCACGCATGCGTCGAAGTCATTCGACGCATGCGAGGGATGGCGGGCGGCAGGACATGTACGGTAGGTCTGTACAGACGACCGTACATGTCCGGGCGGACAGGTTTCCAGCGGACTGTTTTAAAGCAAGTCCGGGAAACAGTTGTCTGCTCAGAAACGGTCTGTCAGACAATTGTTTGCTGGAATCCTGTCCGCGCGGCTGTACACACGACGGAACATGTCTGCTAAAACTGGTCTGCGGACCAGTTTCAGCAGACATGTTTGGTCGTGAGTACGGGGCCTGATCCTCAGATCTCTGCAGATCAACACAAACCTTGACTGCCCAGACAATGTCCAAAAAATGCAGTTGACTCTTCCACCGAACAAGACAGAGAAAAAAGAAGGCAAAATAATGTCTTGATTTAAATGAAAGTCCCACACCACTTTTGGCAAAAAGGATAGAACAGGTCGTAGCACGACCCTATCATGGTGAAGGATCAAGTACAGTTCCCTCCATGAAAGGGCTGCCAACTCCGACACCCTTCTAGCCAAGGTGATAGCCATCAGCAAGGCTAGCTTGCGTGACAGCAAGTCTAATGGAATTTCCTTAATAGGTTCAAATGGTTGCTTCTGTAACACAGACAGCACCAAGTTCAAGTCCCAAGGACACATAGGTGACCTAATGGGGGGGGGGGGAGCAAGTGAGTTGCCCCCTGCATAAAGGTTCTGACCAGTGAATGGGAGGTTAAAGGTCTTTGAAAGAATACTGATAGGGCTGAAACTTGACCTCTGATTGTACTCAAAGCCAATTTGATTTCCACAGCAAACTAGAAAAGAGAATTCTCCCAATCACGTATTTCTGGGGATGCTTCACACCAAGCAATATAAAGACTTCCATACCTTATGATAGATCTTCCTAGTGACAGCTTTTCTAGCATTCACTAGGGTAGACACCACTGGTCCTGAGATGCCATGGTCCTTTAACACCCTGGCTTTAATAGCCATGCCGTCAAATTTAGAGACTGTAAATTGGGGTAGAATATAGGACGCTGAGATAGTAGATGAGGGTGCCGTTGAAGCATCAGTCTCACAATCTCTGGGAACCAGGGCCTTGTAGGGCAGGCTGGTGCCACCAGAATGACTGGTACTCCTTTTCAAATCCTGCGCAACAAATGTGGAAAAAGAGGGATCGGAGGGAAAGCATAAACCAGGGAGTACTGGCTCCATGGAACTACCAGAGCATCTGCTCCAATTGCCAGAGGATCTCTTGTTCAGGACATAAACTGCTGTAAATAAATGACAGATTTCCGCGCTTAGGATGTGAGTGAACTGCAGCCTCCCTATTTAGAAATGTCACCTTGGTGAAATCCAGAAAATTAGAAACTCCACGAAAGGGCAAATTGCACTGTTCAAGAATAATGAAGATTTTAAACAATGCAATGATATGCTATACAACCAAGTGAAACTATTATCTACAAGTGATATATGATAGAGCTCTGTAAAGTGCAGGTACTCCTGTTAAAGTGACATGTGCAATCAAAAAATAATAACACATATATATACTGTATATATATATATGAGAATGTGGAATATGTATGTGAACTCATCAACATATAATAAACCAATAAATATTCATATACAGGAGGACTCCAAAGAAGTGACATGTGCTGAATCCAAATGTGCAAAAATACATCGACAGTACATAAACTAGAGAATATCCATATTCAAAGGGCTCCAGAAAAGTGACGTGCTAAATTCAAAAGCGACAGTCTTTAAAATGAATCCGTGCAGTATAAATTGGGTGATTTTTCTGTGCTCCCCTCCTTTTTTCCTGTGTCTTCCTCTCCTGTGTTTGCACTCACCAGAGCGTCTCACCCCTGCGAGGGTAAAAGGCGTTGTGATAGAATGTTTTCCAAATCACGGTGTCCCCCTTGTTGTTGAACCTGGATGCCAGTAGATCAACCTCTGGCCATCCCCAACGGTGGCAAATTTCCTGGAACACCCCTGGGTGTAGACCCAATTCCCCTTGGCAGATTTTCTGGTGGCTGAGATAATCTGCCTTCCAGTTCTCTACTCCCGGGATATGGACTGCCAATAGAGTCGGCACATGTCCTTCTGCCCAGGCTAGTATGTGGCTCACCTCCTTCAGAGCTGAACGACTCCTGGTACCGCCTTGGTGGTTTAGATAGGCCACTGCAGTGGCATTGTCATACTGAACTCTGATAGGCTAATCCCGAAGCTGCATCATCCAAGACTGTAGGGCCAGTCGTACTGCCCGTAATTCCAGGACGTTTATGGGCATGATCTGCTCTGTCCTTGACCATTTCCCCATAGCTGTGAGCCTGTCTAGGGTCACTCCACAGCCTGAGAGACTGGCATCTGTAGTCAGTACTCCCCAAGTTACCAGGGGGAAGGATTTTTCCTTTTGCAGGTTCCGATCCTGCAACCACCAGTTTAGGCTTAAGTGTGCCCGAGGGGATAAGCACATTGGATATTCCAGGGCTTGTCCTCTTTTGTTCCAAGCCAACATGATGTCTTGTTGTAAAGGACTGGAATAGACTGGGCATAGGGCACTGCCTTGAAAGGCCATACCTTAGATACGCCACTGCCCTTGGGCCCTTAAAAAGCATCCTCCCTAGAAGACTCATACAGAGCCAAATGGAGGCTTGTCCGATGCCCCTTATCTGACACACCTGATCCTTCAGGGCACAAATCCTTACAGGTGGCAATAATACTTTAGTTTGCACTGTATCTAGGATCAGACCTAAATACTTAAGACTTTGAGCTGGTTTCAAGGCTGACTTTTTCTTATTTATGATCCAGCCTAAGCTTTTCAAATACTGCACTTTGCATGTAATGCTCTGTTCTAGAGCTTGTAATGAGTGATCTCTGAGCAGGATGTCGTCCAGATACCCAAGCACCAGGATCCCTTGGGCAGAGGCGTATCTAGTGAAAATGGCACCTATGGCAAGCACTGAAACCTCACCCCTGTCAAAACATTTGAAACTCATCTTCCTGATAACCATTACAAAAAAGACAGCTAACAAAACTACAAGTCAAGCTCTTTAATCTTTGAATTAACAAATTATGGATTGGCACTACATAAAAATTACAACTGCACCTTCCTTGCTTTCACTGATGCAAACCCCAGGGACAGAGAGGGATGCAGTGCGAAGAGGACAGAGAAGGACACCAGGGACAGGGAGGGACTATGGGGGCAGACAGAGAGGGATGCAGTGTGACGAGGACAGAGGGGACAGTAGGGACAGACAGAGAGGGACGCAGTGTGACGAGGACAGAGAGGGATGCCAGGGACAGAAAGGGACACTCGGGACAAAGAGGGACACAGTGTGATGAGGACAGAGAGGGACGCTGGGGACAGACAGAGGGACGTAGTGTGGTGAGGACACAGGGATGCCGGGGAAGGGAGGACACCGTGTGGGGGTGGGGACACGGGGGGACCAGGAGAGTATCAGAAGGCCTCATGCGGTCCTGTTGGGGCCCAGGCCCCCCACTTTACTGTACTGGCTGCCCGTCCCCCGATGGTGGCAGCTCTGGTGTCTCTAGACTCCTGTAAAAAAATAACAGACAGGGGTTAACAATGAGCTGCTGAGTGTGTACGTGTTTCCACGAGCTCTGTGTCTCCCTGCAATGGGCAGATTGAACGGATGGATAGCCTCTCTGGAGCGGACACAGTCTCTGTTTTCTGGTCCTTCTCTCTGAACCACTCCTTCTGCACATGAGTACCGCTGAAAAACTGAATATTTGAAAATTTGAAAAGCCGCGTACCGCCCGCCGTAAGCCGCTTGCTGCCGCTTGTCGCTCATCACTGAGCACTTCGCTGTGCTGTCGGATTTCCCGCTGGTGATTCCTCACTGGATCCCCTCCCCTCACTGGATCCCCTCACTGGTGACTCATCGAACGGAGCTGCTGTCCACCGACGCCACCCGACCTACTAGCTGCACCTGTGCTATTCTTCCAACTCGGTGGCGTGTGATCTGGTGTCTTCCCCACACCGCTCTTCACTCCTCACTCTACACCCTACGAAGCCTAGCCGAGCCGTGCTGTTGTCCTGGTCTAGAGGGGTCGGCAGGCGGCGGGTGGACGTGGACGAGGGAGCTCCATCGCTGCATCGAGATGTCAGTGTTGGTGTCAGCTAGCGCTGCCTGGTGCAATCAGGTGTAGTCGGGTGTCTACAAGCCAGATAGCTTACAAGCCAAAAAAAAAAAAAGCTTCTGCCAACTGACGTTGAGCTGCTGCTCGCTGTAAAGGGGGGAGTGGGGGATCCCTGTGGAGTCCCTGGAGGGACTTGCCTGCTACAGTGCTGCTACAATATTATTATATTATTATATGAATTAATATATGACGACCACTAAGGACTAAAAAACGGAAACCTATCATTTAGGAACTATTTCTTGGCTATATATTGGCAATATACTATATATTATATACTCCGTGGGTGGTCCATAGTGTTGTTCTACATACCCTGCTATTTATTTTTCTCTTCCTCCCCACCCCTGTGCAATATTGAAAACGGGGACAAGATGGCTTTGGGTAAGACAAGATTTTCTCTATCTACAAGAGCAGTCGCCGCCTTCCAGTCTCTTCCACCGTTCCAGCTAGATAAAGAAAGTATGTTATCCATTGATAAAACTGTTGATAAAATTGCTGATAAAACTAAAGCTGATAAATCTAACAAATCTATGAAAATGGATAAAATCGATAAAATTTAGGAGGTTGTTGGGGAGGAGGCTGTAACGGCAGACAAGGTGACAGACATGGCAACAACGGCAGATGGAGCAGTTGTAGCAGATGTACCATATACGTACAATTTTAATCAGGCTAGGCCTAAAGACAGGGCGCTATCTCCCCATCCTGCACATACCGGGAAGGGTCTAGCCACAACACAGCAAGGCTGTTTCAGAGCCCTTAGGCTCGGGCTCTGAAACATCTGCTTTAATCTTTGCATTTCGGGCAGATTTTGAATCCTGGGCAATAAGAATTGAATCATTTATTCAGAACAAGTAACGGTTACCAATAATGCAATATCTGGGATTGCCCATACACAAGAAGACCATGCTGCACGCATTACTGCTTTAGAGATTGCATCTTATGTAAACCTACACCGTCTTCGTCAACACCAACTACGCATTGAAGATAGCGAAAATCGCAATCAGAGAAAAAACATCCATCTAAAAGGGATCCCAGAAGATACTTCAGGCGCTAATTTAAATCCCAAAGTGGTTGCTATTCTCAATCAGGTTTTGGGTAGGGAAACTGATTCTAATATCGAACTAGACAGAGTACACTGAGTAGGGAGAGGGATGAGGGATCAGGCCGGTCGCCCTAGAGATGTAGTATGTCGAGTGCACTACTACACTCTAAAGGAAGAAATCATGCGTAAGGCTTGGAGTCACGGCCCGGTCATCAATGAAAACTACACTATTCACCTATACCCAGACCTATCTAGGAATACACTGTATATGCGAAGGATGTTTCGTCCTCTACTAGATTTAATTTCGCCAATCAGGCGCTACTTATACTTGGGGTCACCCTTTTAGTATACAAGTAACAAAGGGAGCTGAGTCGTTTGTCCTCTGAACCAGAATTTCTCCCAGCATTTTTTGATTTTCTTGGACAAAACCATATTCCTGTCCCAAACTGGCTTGATCCACCAGAAGAGCATCGTCAGCCAGGAAGACTATCAGTCACCAATACTCAGCAACAGGGGAGTGTTATATCTCGATCTGGGATCCAAGATGTTAATCAAGGGACCAGCTAGTTAGAATAAAGCTGGAATTTTTTCTATTTTTTTTGTTTCTCTTTTGATCCCTTGATCCATTTTTATATGTTTAAGCGTACCCCGCCCCCCCTCCCCCCTTTTTCTTCTCTCTTCCTGTCCCCCCCACCCCAGTTATTTTTTACCCGTTGGACCTATTGGGACCCATAATGGGATTAATACGGTGAACCGATCGGACTTGGTTGGATTTTTGTTTGATTTCCACCCGTTGGACCTATTGTGACCCACAATGGGATTAATACGGTGAAACGATCAGACTTGGTTGGATTTCTGTTTACTTGGGTGGGGGGGAGAGGGCAGGGTAGGGTAAGGTATAGGGAAATCTATACGTTAAATGTTTTTTGTTTAGTTATAAGTAGGAAACTATACAATGTGATATGTACCTTAACCCACTCGAACACAAGGGGATATGATCTTTGTGGTATAGGCTAACTAGCTTCTCAAAATAACTAGTGAATTGACCAGGTATACACTCTCTCTTAATTTCATTGATGTTTGAATGCCTGCGATGATGCAGGGAGCGCATTTCGTGGTCCTGTTAAAAAAAAAAAAAAAAATTTTTTTTATTTTTGTTTTGGTTGGTTTTTGTTGTTTTGTATTAGTGTTCACCCCCTATATAGGCTAGGCACAGTTTGTGCCTAACGTGTGAAATATTACACAGTGTACTGCATAAGTTGGTACATTAGGGTCTCCTAGAGACGCCCTTTTTTTTCTTTTCCCCTTTTTTTTTTCTACTTCCATCGTGTTTCCCCCCCCCCCTTTTTTCTCATCTCTCCACAATGGCTACTACAATGGTGTCCCAACCAGTGTTAAATATATGCTCGTATAATGTTAAAGGCCTAAACATAGCGTCTAAGAGAGGGCAAATTCTATACCAAATGCACAAACATAAAGTTAATCTGCTTCTTCTTCAAGAAACTCATTTTCAGACTGATTTCCTCCCTACCTGCCCCAGTGGACACTTCAATCGGTGGTTCCATAGTACTAATCCAGAACAAAAGACTAAAGGAGTCTCTATTGCGTTTCACAAGACTTTGCCTATTGAATTAATTGACAATATGGTAGACCCTCAGGGAAGGTATGTTTTTGTTAAGTATTCCTTGTGGGGAATTAAACTTACAGTGGCAAACATATATTTGCCAAATACCAATCAAAGCCAAACAGCTATGAGATATCTGGAAATATTGTCTGGTTTCATGGAGGGGAAACTCATTCTGGGGGGAGATTTTAATCTTCCAATGGATCCGCAATTAGATACCTCCTCATCAAGAACGGCGGTTTCAGTATCTAGGTTGAAGATATTGAAGCGCACTCTTTATGACTATCATTTGATAGATGTATGGAGGATATTACTGTCAGGTCACCTGTGGCCAGGTGACAAGTGCACCCTGTAGGGGTCAGGGATGCACCGCAGGGAAGTGAACCCTATAGCCGACTACTGCTGGCAGGGAGGAAGCGTAACCCAAGATCACCCAGGGCGCGGAGTCTAAGACCCAGTTTTGTATTCACCAGAGCCCTTGGTGGTAGGGATGGTCTTGGCCGCAACTGGGTCCAGGTCGCGTTCCCGGGATTCCTCAGGTCACACTCCGCAGGGAGAAGGAGGAAGCAGCCAGCAGAACAAACAGTGGTGATGGACAGGCCGAGGTCAGGGCAACAGGCAGACAAGGATAACCGTGGAACATGCAAATAGTCAGGGGCACAGGCAGACAGGGAAGTCGGGGACAAGCCAAAACGGTACACGGAAGATGATCGTAGCACTCTGCAACCAGGAACTAGCAATACACTGCAGACAGGAACTGAGCATTGGAACACTGTTGAACAGCACTGCAGACCTGTAGAGCAAAGGTTAATATAGGCTTCCTGGGATGGACTAGGGTGGAGCCATACAGGAAGAGGAAGTGATAAGAAGGGAAACCAGAACAGGATCTGCCTCTAATGAACACATGGAGATCAGGTAGGCAGACAGACATGATGCATATTCATGACAGTACCCTCCCTCTTACGAGGCCTCCCCCTTCCCTGCCTGGGTCCGGGTTTAGAGGGAAACTTCAGATGAAAATTCTTCAATAGACGAGGTGCAAAGACCTCTGATGCAGGAACCCAAGACCTCTCCTCAGGACCAAAGCCTTTCCAATGAACAAGGTACTGAAGAGCGCCTCTACAGAGTCGGGAATCCAGTACTTGACTGACCTCATATTCCTGATTCTCCTCAGAGACTGGTGCCGTGGTGGGGAGAGGACGAGAGAACCTATTAAGGACTAAAGGCTTCAGAAGGGAAACGTGGAAGGAGTTAGAGATTTTGAGGTTTTTGGGAATCTGAAGCTTGAAACAAACTGGATTCAGCTTAGCCATTATGGTGTATGGACCAATGAATCTTGGAGCAAACTTCAGAGAAGGAACTCGGAGCTTGATGTTTCTGGTGGAGAGCCAGACTTTGTCCCCTGGTTGAAGAGAAGGCGGTTTACGCCTGCGGCGGTCAGCAAAGCCTTTGAATTTGTCGGCAGCTGCCCGGAGGGAATCATGGACGTCGCTCCAGATGGAATTGAATGACTCTTGAGCTGAAGCCAAAGCTGGGATATCCAGAGAACAGGTCATGGGAAGTGGAAGTTGAGGATGTCTTCCATAAACTGAGAAAAAGGGTGTTCTCTGCGAACTGGTATTCACATGATTGTTATGGGAAAATTCCGCCCATGGAAGTAGAGCGGACCAATCGTCATGATGAGCGGAGACTAAGGTACGAAGAAAAACCTCTAACTCCTGATTAACCCTCTCCGTCTGCCCATTGGATTGAGGATGGTAAGAAGAGGAAAAATCCAAAGCAATATTGAGGGATTTGCAAAAGGCTCTCCAAAAACGAGACGTGAATTGAACACCCCTGTCCGAAACAATATGAGAAGGAACCCCATGAAGACGGAAAATCTCTCGAACAAAAATGGGGACCAAAGCAGGAGCAGAAGGCAGACCAGGAAGGGGAACAAAATGTGCCATTTTGGAGAACCGATCGACTACCACCCAAATGACCGTATTACCGTCAGACAGTGGAAGATCGGTGATAAAATCCATGGCAATGTGAGCCCAGGGCTCCTTGGGAATGGGCAAGGGCATGAGGAGACCAGCAGGAGCTTGTGTGGAGGATTTGAACTGAGCACAGACATGACAAGCCTTGACATAGTCTTTAACCTCTGAGCGGAGATTTGGCCACCAATAGTGACGACTAATGAGTAGGAAGGACCGGAGGAAACCAGCATGGCCCGCCACCTTGGAATCATGTCCCCAACGAAGGATCTTGGCTCTTAGCTCAGTGGGGACAAAGGTCTTACCAGGAGGAATTTTTGAGTCCAGGGTGGTAGAATGGGCAACAATGCATGAAGTTGGAATGATCGGCTCAGGTTCAAGAGTGAGATCTTCGTCCAAGGTGTCAAAGGATCTAGAAAGCGCATCAGCCCGACCGTTGCAGGAACCAGGTTTGTATGGAATCGTGAAACTGAAACGGGAAAAGAAGAGACTCCACCTGGCCTGTCTGGGATTCAGACGTTTAGCATTCTGTAAGTACTGTAGATTCTTGTGATCGGTGAAGATCGTTATGGAGTGAGGAGAACCCTCCAAAAGATGACGCCACTCTTCTAGCGCCAATTTAATTGCGAGAAGTTCCCGGTCACCGATGGCATAATTTCTCTCTGCCTGAGAAATTTTTTTGGAAAAGAACGCACATGGTTGACGTCTCTTCTCAAAAAGTTGAAGAAGCACCGCTCCCACTCCCACTGAAGAAGCGTCCACTTCAATAAAGAATGCCTCCTCAGGGTTTGGTCTCCTCAAAAGAGGTCCAGAGACGAAGGCCTGTTTCAGATCGTGAAACGCAGAGACAGCTTCGGGAGGCCAGTCTTTGGCATTAGCACCCTTCTTGGTCAAAGCGATAATAGGCGCGGCAATGGAAGAATAATTCCTGATGAACTGCCTATAATAATTTGTGAAACCAAGAAAGCGCTGTGTGGCCTTGAGGCTAGCAGGAAGAGGCCAATTGGTAATGGCTAAGACCTTCCCAGGATCCATACGAAGGCCCAAGCTTGAAACAAAGCATCCTAGAAACAGGACCTCAGAACATTCAAAGGAGCATTTCTCCAGTTTGGCATAGAGATTATTCTCTCTGAGGCGCTGGAGTACAGTGCGAACATGGTTCCTGTGGACATGCAGATTTTCCGAAAAGATTAGAATGTCATCCAGATAGATGACAACAAACTGGTACAGCAGGTCCCTGAAGATTTCGTTGACAAAGTTTTGAAACACGGCTGGGGCATTACATAACCCGAAAGGCATGACCAGATACTCATAATGGCCGTCTCGAGTGTTAAACGCAGTCTTCCACTCATCGCCTTCTCGTATTCGAATGAGGTTGTACGCCCCCCTGAGATCCAACTTAGTGAAAATGGAGGCACCCCTCAACCTATCGAACAATTCAGATATCAAGGGTAAGGGGTAACGATTCTTAATAGTAACAGCGTTTAATCCTCGATAATCAATACAGGGTCTCAAGGTACCATCCTTCTTGGCAACAAAAAAGAACCCTGCTCCTGCAGGCGATGACGATTTCCGAATGAAACCTCTGTCAAGGTTTTCTGCGACATACTCAGACATGGCCTGGGTCTCTGGGATGGACAAAGGGTATGTGCGACCCCTGGGCAGAATTGCTCCAGGAACAAGGTCAATGGCACAGTCAAAAGATCTGTGGGGAGGAAGCACCTCGGCTGATTTCTTACAGAACACATCCCGGTAATCGCTGTAAGCAGTGGGAAGATCCGAAGATACTGATGTGGTAGCAACCGGAAGTTCCCCCTTAGGAGTCACCTTGGAAAGACATGACGAGAAACATGAAGGACCCCAAGCCAGAATCTGCCCAGAAGCCCAGTCCACATGGGGAGAGTGGAGCTGTAGCCAAGGAAGGCCCAATACAATGGGAGTGGAGGCTTTAGGTAGGATGAGAAAGGATATCCACTCCTGGTGGAGAATCCCTATCGACATCCTAATGGGTAGTGTCTGGAAGCGAATAGGACCCCCTGGGAGAATAGTGCCATCAATTGCCGAGACTACCAGCGGCGTAGTGAGGGGTGAAAGGGTAAGCTTCATAGAAGAAGCAGTTCTCCAGTCCATAAAGTTGCCGGCAGCCCCGGAATCCAGATATGCAGAGATCGATAGGGGAGAAGTGCCTACATGAAGGGACACCGGAAGGAGCAGACGGGAAGGTGATGTTTCTGGGTCCAATACTCCACCTTCTAAATGTATTAGACCTGAGCGTTTCCCGGGCGAAGCGGGCAGGAGGCACGAAGATGGCCCTTGCCTCCACAATAGAGGCACAAGCCCAGAGTTCTGCGTCTAGCACGTTCTTCGGGTGTTAGTCTGGTCCGGCCCAACTGCATAGGTTCCTCAGCAGGCAGGGGGTGGTCTACGGGACGAAGTGAGGGAAGCACAGACTGACTACGACCTAGGGAGTGCTGGTGTCTTTTCTCAATGGACCTCTCCTGAAAACGAATATCGATCTGATTGCACAGGGAGATGACATCGTCCAGACCGACGGGGATGGTTCTTCCCGCTAATTCGTCCTTCACTCGGTCAGAGAGGCCATGTAAAAAGGTAGCGACCAGGGCCTCATTGTTCCAGCTCAATTCAGCTGAGAGTATACGGAACTGAAGAGCATATTGACCCACTGAATGAGATTCTTGGCGGAGACGTAGCAGAGCACTGGCTGCTGAAGAGGCCCGAGCCGGCTCTTCAAAGATGTTCCGAAAGAGCTTTAGGAAGTTGAACAGGCTGGAAACTACCGGATCATTCCTCTCCCACATAGGGGCAGCCCAGGCTAAAGCTTCACCGGAAAGGAGGGAAATAATATAGGCTACCTTTGCCCGATCAGACAAGAAGTTTTGAGGCTGTAGTTCAAAATGGATGGTGCACTGGCTAAGAAACCCCCTGCAGGCCTTGGAGTCTCCAGAAAAACGGACTGGAGGTGGTAGCTTCAGTGAATGCGACTCTGCGACTGGTGCGACGGGCGCAGCCGCTGCCGCTGGTTGTACTTGGGGTTGTAGATTCGGGGCTCCCAACGAGGTCTGAAGCTGATCAAAGCGGGAAGCCAGATCCTGAAGGAAACGCATCACCTGAGCCTGATTAGCTTCATGCGTCTCGAGTCTGTGAACAACGCCCTGTAATGGGTCATCTGCAGGAAGCGGCATGTCGGCCGGGTTCATGGCTGTTCAAACTGTCAGGTCACCTGTGGCCAGGTGACAAGTGCACCCTGTAGGGGTCAGGGATGCACCGCAGGGAAGTGAACCCTATAGCCGACTACTGCTGGCAGGGAGGAAGCGTAACCCAAGATCACCCAGGGCGCGGAGTCTAAGACCCAGTTTTGTATTCACCAGAGCCCTTGGTGGTAGGGATGGTCTTGGCCGCAACTGGGTCCAGGTCGCGTTCCCGGGATTCCTCAGGTCACACTCCGCAGGGAGAAGGAGGAAGCAGCCAGCAGAACAAACAGTGGTGATGGACAGGCCGAGGTCAGGGCAACAGGCAGACAAGGATAACCGTGGAACATGCAAATAGTCAGGGGCACAGGCAGACAGGGAAGTCGGGGACAAGCCAAAACGGTACACGGAAGATGATCGTAGCACTCTGCAACCAGGAACTAGCAATACACTGCAGACAGGAACTGAGCATTGGAACACTGTTGAACAGCACTGCAGACCTGTAGAGCAAAGGTTAATATAGGCTTCCTGGGATGGACTAGGGTGGAGCCATACAGGAAGAGGAAGTGATAAGAAGGGAAACCAGAACAGGATCTGCCTCTAATGAACACATGGAGATCAGGTAGGCAGACAGACATGATGCATATTCATGACAATTACATCCTAAATCAAGAGACTATACATACTTTTCAGCAGTCCATCAATCCTATAGTCGAATTGATTCTTTTTTTATGGACCATAATTGTCTGGACTGGTCACCAATATGTGATATTGGTACAATGGTTTGGTCAGATCATGCGCCTCTTTTTTTAAAGCTCAATATCCCCTCAGTCCCACTTAGAGAATGGACGTGGCGCTTAAATGATGCATTATTAGAGAATACAGAATGCTCTAATCATATAGCGGAAACTATCTCAAATTTTTTGTCAGACCATGCCCTAGACTCAATGACACTCCCTACCCAATGGGAAGCTATGAAAGCAGTTTTGAGAGGGTCTTTTATTCAACTAGGAGCCTGAATGAAAAAGAAGCGATCAGCAGATATTACAAAGGCGTTTCAAAAGCTTAGAACCTTAGAAATAGAACACAAGAGATTAAATACGACAGAGACTCTACTTGAGGTTGCCCTAGCACGGACATGCTTGCGCAAACTATATGAATCTTCAGCCCGTACATATTCAAGCAAAGTGGCGTTATACCAATATACATTTAGGGATAAGTCTGGAAAGTCGTTGGCTAGTTCTTTAAATACACACCAGACCTCTAGTTTTATCTCAAAGCTTCAGGGTCCAAATGGTGAAACAATATCTTCACCTTCTTTAATTAGGAAAACATTTAGTGATTTTTACCAGTCTCTATATAATATACCACCAAATCAACTTTCAAGCCCACTTGATAACGAAGAGGATAAAGTAACATCCTATATAGCAGATACTTCAATACCTACTTTGGCGGAAAATATAGTAGAAGAATTGGAAACCTTAATCACTGAAGAAGAGGTAAAAATGTTTTCTAAAATATTAGCAGGCCGTCTACAACCACTATTGCCACAATAAATCCATCTAGACCAGGTTGGCTTTGTCAGGGGTCGAGAGGCAAGAGATAATACGCTTAAAGCCCTCCTGCTGACGGACCATGCCCGGGCTCAAGAGATTCCTTTATGTCTGTTAACAGTCGATGCCGAAAAGGCGTTCGACCGGGTTAGTTAGAAGTTTCTACGAGTCTCCTTAATACAGATTGGCATGGGTCCCTGTATGATAGCAAGGATTATGTCTCTATATCAATCGCCCTCGGCTAGAGTTAGGGGGAATGGATCGTTGTCCCCCACTTTCCATATCTCCAACGGAACAAGACAGGGATGTCCTCTTTCACCATTATTATATGTTATAACAATGGAACACCTTGCAAACGCACTGCGACAAAACGAAAACATAACGGGCGTACAGGTAGGCCCCCTACATGAAAAATTGGCTCTTTTTGCAGATGATTTTCTATTATTCGTAACAAAACCACAAACTTCTATTCCATCTATATTTTTAGAATTTCAGAGATTTAGCGAAGTTAGCAATTTTAAAGTTAATTGTAACAAATCAGAACTTCTTAATATATCTGTCCCGCAAGCAAATATGAAGCGAATATCGAAGAACTTTCCATTTAGGACTTGTACAGAGTCGATTCGATACTTAGGGATTAGTATCTCAGCGTCATCCGCACAACTATATTCCCTAAACTTTCTCCCGATGCTCAATAAAATTCAAACGACACTGACATCTTATGCATGTATGCGTCTTTCTTGGTTTGGTAGAATCAATACCCTCAAGATGGACATACTTCCTCGTCTTTTATACCTGTTCCAAACGATTCCAATCCATCTTCCGGTGGTGTTCTTTCGTAAAATCCACCGGCTATTTTCTAAGTTTATATGGAATTCAGCTCAGTCAAGAATTAGTTTCGGTACACTATCTCTTCCGAAAAACAAAAGGTGGAGTGGGGGTACCAGATGTTTCGATCTATCATAAAGCAACTATATTAGCACGAATCACTGACTGACTTCAAAGCAATGGGTTTAATTGGAAGGCCATATGAATCCTATAGATTTATGTGCCCTTCCATGGACCTCGTCTATTCTTCGAAAAGGCCTTTCAATACCAGTAGATCTTACTAGACAAACACTGTATATATGGGACCGATTGTTACCCATATATAAAATATCAAAACAATTGAGCCCTATGACCCCTTTTTTTGGAACGCCAGGATTTTTTACCAGCCCTTCACTCAATCACGTTCGGACCTTGGTACAAACAAGAACATAGAAGAATTGCTCAAGTCCTCCAGACAGATTCACTATCACTGGTAGATTTTCCATCGACTAAGACCTCCCATAATCCTGCTCAGTGGTTGCAGAGACACCAAGCTTTATGTTATATACGATCTATTCCATCAAAACAAGATCTCTATGCTGAACCAACGGAATTTGAATCTTTGCTTTTGCAAGAAGAACCAATATCACATTCAATTTCTATATTATATTCCATCCTTTTGCTCTCAATCTATCCAGATCCCCCCCCCCCCCCGTTCACACGGAAGTGGGAAAAAGAACTCCAAGAGAGTATAACTATATCAGACTGGCAAAAAAGTTTCATTTTGACCCATAAAACGCCAATAGATACAAGATCACAGGAAAAGGTGTATAAGCTGGTGAGTAGATGGTATAGATGCCCTTCTATAATGCATCAAATTAACCAAGATATACCTGATACCTGTTGGCGTTGTCATGGGTCAAAAGGAAGCATGCTACATATCTGGTGGGATTGTCCTCCGGTGAGAAGGTTCTGGAAACAAATTTTTGACTTATATGGAAAATTAGAGGACACAGTAATTTGCGCATCACCCAAAGTGGCTCTCCTAAACATAATCCCAGGTCCCATACAGAAGGCAAAAGAGGAGGTGCTTGGGCACTTCATTGCAGCAGCCAGAGTAGTCATTCCTCGATATTTGAAAACAAGGTCAGTACCTTCCCTGGGGGAATGGGCAAAGGAACTGGATCGCTCTAGAGATTTGGAAGGCCTTTTGGCACAGGAAATGGGAAGGGAAAAGCAGTTCTCCCATATTTGGTCTGTATGGACTGAGTTTCGAAAATCAGATGAGTTCCCAATGTGGGTTAAAGGGAATCTTACCGATGTGTAGCTAAAGTGGTGAGATTATTAATGTTTGGTTATTTACACATCCCCCTTTTTCGCTTTTTCTTATATTTTTTTTCTTTATTTTATATGTTTGTCTGTCTGTCTGATGTTTAAGTTAGGATAGCATATATTATGTATTAGTATGTTTAGACATTGGGAGTATAGCATTGATGTATGTATAATGGGTCATTAGTAAAAATTCAATAAAACCGCACAGGCTCGCTCCTCTCCCGGCCAATCAGAGCCCTGATTGGGCTATTTAAACCACCCTCTTCCTCCTGTCTGGTTGCTGGCTTGTCACAGCGTTTGAGTGCATTCCTGCTGAGAATCTACTTCCTTGTTCCTGATTACCTGACCTTTGGCTTTGAACCCCGGACTGCTGCTTTCGCCTGCCCTTGACCTTTGGCTTTGTACCTCGGACTATCCTGCTCTCTATGCCCCCGCGACCACGGCTTGTCTCCCATATTAATCTTCTGCCTGCTTCCTGTTCCAAGTTCCCGGACTTCCAGGACTATCCCAGTGTGCATCCCAGCTGCCTTCAGTGGACTGCTTCCTGATCAGCCCCTGTTCCACGCATCCAGCCTTCAGCTTCCTGTCGGTACCGGTGCCTCCTGGTGCGTCTTTCCCCCTGTTCTGATTCCAGGGGGCGGACCGCGCTGGGTCGCAAAGGGAGCCGCCCTCAGCATCTTGGCCTTGGTGAGTGTACTCTTATTAACCCGTGATAGTACAAGCCAGCCAGATGTCCGAGGCCGACAGGGCGTGCTCGCCTTTCGAGACTCTCTGCCAACAAGTCTCAGCACTGACCGAGGCGGTACAGAAGCTACAGGAAGGACATCTGCAGATGGATGGTCGCCTCCAACAAATGACTGTCACACCTGGACCTTCGGTCACCCCCGCGGCTCCAATTACGGGAGCATCCACCTCCCAGTCTTCTTCAGGACCACCGATGGTTGTAACCCATCCAGAGCCGCGTGTACCAACACCAGAGCGATTTGCTGGCGACCGTAAAAGGTTCCGGGCATTCAAAAATGCCTGTTCGCTGTACCTGGCCCTGCAACCCAGAACCTTCTGCTCAGAAGCCGTGAAGGTGGGCTTCGTGATTTCACTTCTCGCGGATGAACCACAAGCTTGGGCACACAGCCTGATGGAACAAAGGAGTCAAATATTGGACACTATAGACACTTTCTTTGAACATATGTCCAAACTTTACGATGACCCCCTGCGCTCGGCCACGGCCAAAGCTACCCTTCATCAACTGAATCAAGGGAGGAGACCTGTGGAGGACTATATTGCGGAATTCCGAAAATGGTCCGCTGATACAGGGTGGAATGAAGCTGCCCTGAAATATCAATTCCGCAAAGGTCTGTCAGAGTCCCTCAAGGACGAATTAGCTAGAATCGATCCACCTGCCACATTGGAAGGATTGATTCAGTTGGCCACCCAGCTCGACAGACGCCTACGGGAACGATGGTCGGAATGGTTCCAAGCAACTCGTCCCAATTGGACCCCGCCAAGGTTCTCTCCAGCTCCTCCGCCTCTCCCGGTTCCACCTGTCTCTTCGCTTCCAGATACGGAGCCCATGCAGCTCGGTTTGGTCCGGGCACCCCTCACTCCTGAGGAGAGGCAACGTAGACGGCAGTCCAACCTCTGCCTGTATTGTGGCGGAGCAGGTCACTTTCTCCGCACCTGTGCCATAAGACCCAGTTAGTCAAGATCTCCACCTACTCTCAGTTACCACATTTCCAACTTACCACAGACTTACGTTGTTCTCTTTCTCTCCCTACAGCTCCCGCAGGGGGCAATCCGGCTGCCGGCCATCGTTGACTCCAGGGCCTGCAGCTGCTTCCTGGCCCAGAAGCTGTATATCCCCTGTCGTCCTAAGGACTTCCATTTGCAGATCCATCTGGCAGACAGTTTGTTACCCCGCTCCGGATTAGTCACCCAGGAAACCCTGCCTATCCATGCCATCTCTGATACCGGACACCAAGAGTATCTGTGCCTGGACCTTATTCCGTCCCCTTTGTTCCCCATTATTTTGGGACTACCATGGCTACAGGTGCACCAACCTTGTATAGACTGGCTTGAGAAGGAAATCAAATTCCCTTCCTCCTACTGCTCTCAGTATTGCCTCCTGCCCACCAAAGCCTCCTGCTACACTCTGATGTCAGCACCAGTGGACCTCCAACACGTCCCATCTGTGTACTCGGAATTCAGGGACGTCTTTGACAAACAGCAGGCTGACCGCCTTCCTCCACAGCGGCCATACGATTGCACCATTGACCTGTTGCCCGGTTCTAAAATCCCTTTTGGTCGGTTCTTTCCTTTATCAGAGACTGAATTAGTGGCCCTCAAGGCTTATATTGACGAGAATTTAGAAAAAAAATTCATCCCCGCTTCTTCTTCCCCAGCCGGGGCTGGGATTTTTTTTGTTGAAAAGAAGGATGGCTCCCTCAGGCCTTGCATCGATTACCAGGAGTTGAATAAAATTACCATTAAGAACAGGTATCCGTTACCCCTCATTCCGGAACTATTTCAGCGGCTCCGTTCGGCCCAGGTCTTTTCCAAACTTGATCTTCGGGGGGCCTACAACCTCATCCGGATCAGGCCCGGGGATTAATGGAAGATCGCTTTCAGATCAAGGTTCGGGCACTTTGAATACTTGGTGATGCCCTTCGGCCTCTGCAATGCCCCCGCCACGTTCCAGCACTTAGTGAACGACATCTTCCGCCAATACTGACTTCTTGGTCGTCTATTTAGATGACATCCTCATCTTTTCAGTGTCGCTTGAGTTGCACCGTCTCCATGTTAAGAAGGTCCTGGCTATTCTCAGAGAGCACAAGTTATATCTTAAAGAGGATGAAATGTGAGTTTGAGAAGACTACAGTTCAGTTTTTGGGGTTCATCATCTCCACCAATGGGATATCCATGGATCCGCAAAAGGTCAAAGCAGTCCAGAACTGGCCAGCGCCGGTTGACAAAAAGGGGGTACAGCGCTTCATTGGCTTCGCCAATTTCTATCGAAGATTCATCGTCGGCTTCTCATCCATCGTGGCTCCTATTACCGAACTAACCCGTCAAGGGCACCGTTTCCATTGGCCTCAGGAAGCACAGGAAGCATTTGAAAGACTGAAGGTCCTGTTCTCTTTTGCACCTGTCCTTAGGCACCCAGATCCAAGTTTACCCTTTATCCTGGAGGTTGACGCCTCGGAGACCGCCACTGGTGCTATCCTGTCACAAAGACAGGGACCTAAGTCCCTGTTACACCCTGTAGCTTACGCCTCACGGAAACTAAGCTCCACGGAAAAGAACTACGATGTCAGGGACCGGGAACTGCTGGCCATCAAGTTTGCCTTAGAAGAATGGAGATATCTCCTGGAAGGTGCTCTTCATCCCATTTTGATCTTCACAGATCATAAAAATTTAGAATATTTACCATCTGCCAAGCGCTTAAGACCAAGACAAGCCCGTTGGGCCCTGTTCTTTGCCCACTTCAGTTTTCACATAACCTTCAGACCTGAATCAAAAAATGGGAAAGCAGACGCCCTCTCTAGAATGTTCACCGAAACGCCCGACCCGTCAGAACCCTTACCATCCTAACCTCCCAGAACTTTTTTATAGTTTCTCAGATGGACTTACCTCTCTTAAAAGGGCTTCCAGTCAGTGTACCGATCAGTCCACATTCTCTCTAGAGAAACGAGACGGTCTGCTGTGGTCACGAGGCAAAGTTTTTGTATCTATAGAGACGAGACAATTGGTGTTAAAGGGGAGTTCCAGCCAATATTTATGTTTATTAAAAGTCAGCAGCTACAAAAAGTGTAGCTGCTGGCTTTTAATAAACAGACACTTACCTGCTCCAGCGACGTGCCGGCCAGGGCTCCGCTCCTCTCCCCCCCTCCCGGGCCGGCATCTTCATTGTCACTGTGGGCACCCAGCCGTGACAGCTTTCGGCTTCACGGCCGGGCACCCACTGCGCATGCGCGAGCGGCACTGCGCATGCGCGCGGCGCTGTTTGATTGGTCAGGCGAACGCCTAGGACCTTTCACGTGTCCTAGGCGATCGCCTACAGGGAGGGGCTGCCAAAAGGCGATTTAGCTTAATCGCCTTTGCAGCCCCTCGGCGGAAGGAGGAAGTGGGACAGGAAGTCCCCTTCTCCTGAAGCCCCCACTCCCCCCCCAAAAAAATTACATGCCAAATGTGGCATGTAAGGGGGTGAGGAGTGGGATAAGCGGAAGTTCCATTTTTGGGTGGAACTCCGCTTTAAGCACTTTTCATGATCACAAGCTAGCAGGCCACTTCGGAGCATGGAAGACCTCGGAGTTAATCAGCCGTTCTTTCTGGTGGCCGAAATGGAGATCGGACTGTAAGGCCTATGTGTCCTCTTGCACCCGGTGTCAGCGTTACAAGGGTCCGAACACCAAGTTCTGGGGCTTACTCAGACCTCTTCCTGTTCCGGAGCGCCCCTGGACAGATATTTCAATGGTCAGACGGAGAGGACCAACCAAACGTTGGAGCAATATCACCGTTGCTTTTGTTCATCATCCCAAGATGACTGGTTGTCTTTTCTACCATTGGCAGAATTTGCCTATAATAATTCAATTCATTCATCTACCAACCAAACTCCATTTTGGGCCAACTATAGGTACCACCCTTCCTTCCTTCCAGACTCTATCCCCGAAGTACCGGTCCCAGCTGTCCAGGAGCACATAATCTCTCTGCGACAGAACTTCCAGAAACTCCAGCAGGTCATGCAGCAAGCCCAAGAGAATTACAAAAGATTCTACGACAAGGGGAAGAAGGAGTATCCGGCTTTCAAAGTCGGGGAGAAAGTCTGGTTATCGGCCGCGAACCTCAGATTGCCAATTCCCGGAAATTGGGCCCCAGGTTCATTGGGCCATTCAAAATCAAGCGTAAGATTAACCCCGTGGCTTTTGAGTTGGCATTGCCGGATTCCTACAGGATTCATCCTGTCTTTCACGCATCTCTGCTCAAACCTGTCATACCAGATTCCTTCCCCGAAAGGGAAGAACTTCCACCTCCTCCAGTGGAAATTGAGAGTGAGAAGGAATTCGAGGTGGAATCCATTGTGGGTTGTCGAAAGAGGGGGAGGCAACTCCAGTATCTCATCAAGTGGAAGGGATATCCTCCTGAGGACAATTCCTGGGAACCTTTCAGAAATCTGCATGCCCCTGGGTTGATCCGAATCTTCCATCGGGACCATCGGGAATTGATGGACAGTTTGGGCGTCCGGAGTCCGCCCCTAGGGGGGGCACTATCAGGGCACCAATTCTGCCCAGTCCCATAGAGCTGCGCGATCGCGCCTGTTTACGCCGCGCACGCGTGGTGTAGGCGCACGTGTGTGCGGTGTTGGTACGCGCATGCGCGGTGTTTGTGCGCGCGGACGCACAGGCTCGCTCCTCTACCGGCCAATCAGAGCCCTGATCGGGCTATTTTAACCACCCTCTTCCTCCTGTCTGGTTGCTGGCTTGTCACAGCGTTTGAGTGCATTCCTGCTGAGAATCTACTTCCTTGTTCCTGATTACCTGACCTTTGGCTTTGAACCCCAGATTGCTGCTTCCTCCTGCCCTTGACCTTTGGCTTGAACCCCGGACTTCTGATTTCGCCTGCCCTTTCCTTGTTCCTGATTACCTGACCTTTGGCTTTGAACCCTGGATTGCTGCTTCCTCCTGCCCTTGACCTTTGGCTTGAACCCCGGACTGCTGCTTTTGCCTGCCCTTGACCTTTGGCTTTGTACCTCGGACTATCCTGCTCTCTATGCCCCCCCGACCACGGCTTGTCTCCCGGATTAATCTTCTGCCTGCTTCCTGTTCCAAGTTCCCGGACTTCCAGGACTATGCCGGTGTGCATCCCAGCTGCCTTCAGTGGACTGCTTCCTGATCAGCCCCTGTTCCACGCATCCAGCCTTCAGCTTCCTGTCGGTACCGGTGCCTCCTGGTGCGTCTTTCCCCCTGTTCTCACTCCAGGGGGCGGACCACGCTGGGTCGCAAAGGGAGCCGCCCTCAGCATCTTGGCCTTGGTGAGTGTACTCTTATTAACCTGTGATATGGGGCCTCAGGCCCTGGGGCAGTACATGACCTTTCATTGAATGTGGACTGTTCATTGAGCTTGTTGCATAAATTGCTTTATCAGTGGTGGCTGGTGCTCAAAATCTTTGGGGGGGGGGAGCAAACAAACAGAAAAATACTGAAAAAGAAAAACATCAAATGCAGCCACTGTGCCATCATATGCAGCCACTTGTGCCATCATATGCAGATTACTTAAAAGTAGTACCTGGCCTGCTATCTTTGCCGTTGCCTGGGGGTTCCCGTCATCCAAATTTCCTTCTCCTAACGGGAGGACAGGTGTTTTTTTCGTGCGGGGGCGGCTCTGGAGTGGGGCTACTACTGAGCGGGGACTCCATCTGAAAGGACTGTATAAGTAGATACTTGCTCAGGGATCTTAGATCCAAAATGGGCCTTGTGTCCCTGTTTGGTCTTTGAACCGCAAACAGGTGTGAGTAAAACCCTGTGCCCCTTTCGGATACAGGAACATCTGCAATAACTCCTTGATGTACTAGATGATGTAGTGCCTGAGGCAATAAGTTTGTTTTTGGAGGATCCGAGGGAACGCTGGATCTTAAAAACCTGAGGGGGGAAACCCCCGCAACTCCTGCTTGTAACGGCAGGACATAATTGAGGTGACCCACTCATCCTGAATTATTGTCCTCCAACTGTCCGCAAAGTGTAGCAGCCTTCCCCCCACACTCGATGGAGTGGGGGCATCCCCTCAAAAGGAGGGCTTCGTGCTAGTTTATAAGAGTTTTGGACCCAGGACTTTTTCTGGCCCTGCGGAGTGCCCCTGGCCCTAACGCCCTGTTGGCGGCAGAACTGCTTTGACGCTGAGGAAGCGGTGACTGAGGTTTTGAACGAGAGACGCCTGGTGCTTTTCCTCACAGGAAGTAGAGAACTCTTTCCTCTGGAAATCTTTTGGATATATTTGTCCAAATGATCACCAAATAAATGTTCCCCATGAAAAGGGAAACCTGCAAACTTTATACAAGGAAGCTCGGCTGACCAGTTCTTAAAGCGAAGGTCCACACAAAAATGGAACCTCCGCTGTTTGGATCCCCCCCCCTCCACATTTGGCACCTTGCAGGGGGGAGGAGGGAGCAGATATCTGTCTAGGACAGGTATTTGCACCCACTTCCAGGCATAGATAGCCGCATTATCTTTGGGTATCTACGCCACGTCCAGCACCCCCGTCCCCCCATCTTCTGAGAAACACACAGGTCCCAGAAGACCGCAGGGACCATTCAAATCGCACAGCAAGACTCGCGCATGCGCAGTAGGAAACTAGGAAGTGAAGCCGCAAGGCTTCACTTCCTGATTTCCTTACAGAAGATGGCGGCGGCAGCATCCGAGAGCTAAGCGCGGGCGCACTGGACAGGCATGTGTCCTTATTTTAAAAGTATTAGTATTAAAAAAAAACGGCGGACCTCCGCTTTAAGCCACAAAAATCTGTGCATATTTACAGATAAGAGAGCCAAACGAGAAACCTGCTGTATTGAATCCTTTAAATCAACAGCAAAACACAGCGCTCGAGGAATATCTGTCTTACTTTCAGGCAGATCATCCTCCTGGTTCTAATTAGAGGGAAGGAGATGGAAGTGAAAACTTACATATTAGAACTGCTGTTTTACTTGTAATGCCAACGGCCACCACCAGATGGCACCAGGTCACAGAACGAAGCTTTGGACTTCACAAGGCTGCGGCCTCAATTACCGGCTGTCGCGGGCCTGCCGAGATCGCGCGGCAGGGGAGGAGGGGGCGCACGGAGACACAGGATCCTGGAACATTTTTGGAGTTTTTCTTTTGAATATTTGCATTTCATTTTGGTTCCCTATTTGATCGCGCTATATAAATTATTGCACTATATTATATAAATGTTATAGATTCTGACCCCACAAACCTCATGATTACCAGCACAGCCTGATAGCCTCAAAGTAATCCGGCGGGTCTGACTCCTACCGGATGCATGAACCCTTGGGATTTAGCCATAGTTGTGGGCATCTGCTGTATGGTATATGCGGTCTCCTTAGAACTCCATGGACTAAATGAGCATGAATTTTTGACATTGTTAATATCATAATGAACTCAATAATTTTGAATGCAGATTTGTACTAATGATATGTACTCTGTTTTGTATGATTAGATACAAAGATAGATGGATCCGGCGCCCTGACGACGCACAATTGCGAAACACGTTGGTTTTCAGCATCTAGTCACTTAGCTATCAGCATTCAGCAATGACTTAAGTGGTTTTATGACTATGTAATTTTATTATATCAATAAATGTTGTACTTTCTTATATTTGTGTGTTGTATATGCCATACTCCTACTCTATACTGAGTAAGCAATTCCTTGCTCAGTTATTTCCCCATATTTTCTTTTGACCAGGGGGGCTCAGTCACCTCTGCAAGAGGCAACTTAAAGGCAGAACGAACCATTTTGGTCAGAGTGAGGAACAAAAGCCCCTGCAACTGAGAGGCAGACATCAACTGAATATCTTCTTGTCCGGATTGCTTGGAGGCAGACTCATCTGCCAGGCCCTCCACAGAATCCTGAGCCTTTAGCTCTTCCCCATCCTCAACCCATTCCTGCTCCAACCCTGTGCTCTAACCCAGCTAGGGCCGAGGACAGTTCATCCTTAGTAATAAATGGTGAAGCAGCAGCATTGACTGTAGGCACAATACCAGATAGGCACAGCGGCTCAGATTGGCTGGAAGCCTCAGGTTCTTCAGGAGATACAACACTAGGGATACGACTAGGTTCATCAGAAACTACTGACGACATAGGTGTGCCCTTCCCTGTAGTGTTAGTCCCGCTCAACTTTTTTGAAGACATATACTAGCCACAAAAAGAGAGTAATGGGGCTCACCAAGCCCCTATGTAACAACCCTGCTAAGCACCTTTAGCTTGCCAAGCAACACTTGGTGACTCACATGACCTGAGTAAGGAGAAATTAACTGCTGCAAGTGCCTGTCCAGAGCCTGCTGTGTCCCACAGCTGCTTTGACACACACAGCTTAAATAAACTGGGTGTGCGCCGGAACGTTCTGTAGGTGCATGCCCACACAGTCCCAGCAAACGGGCGTGGCTGTATTTGTGTATAACCCGAATCTTCGTATGCCCAAATAAAGGCTAGTGCGTATGTGCGGCGAACCTGCTTGCGCCATGGCCGCCAGACAAACTGTTAAGTCAAGCAGCGCTCTTGCAAATTTACATGCGCCATGGTGAACCAAGGCGAAATGGCGCATCATCGTGCGTCATCATACAGGTAAAAAAAACAGCCAGACACAAGCAAAACAGAGTACACTTTGCAAACACCCACAGCTTAGCCAAAAACTCCCCCGTATGGTCATCGCACACAGGTGTCCAGCCTTTAGCTAGCTTGAATGATTGTTACAATCACTGGGACACCCCACAATAAGTAAATACAGTGGAACCTTGAATTACAAGCATAATCTGTTCTAGGAGAATGCTCGTAATCCAAAGTACTTGCATAATAAAAGCGAGTTTCCCCATTGAAGTCAATGGAAACAAAAATAATTTGTTCCGCATTGACTTTAATGGCATGCAATACCACATGCGGCCAGAGGTGGGGGGCGCCCGAGAGCCTTGGAAACGCCGGAAAGGCCCGAGGACAGTTCGGCTGACCTCAGCAAACCTCGGAAAGACTCTGTTCATGAGCCTTTCCAAGGTCAGCTGAACTGTCCTCCTACTCCATATTGGAGGAGTTCCACCAATAGCAGCCTTCCCATTCACTATTAAGCAAGCTAGGGACAGTGTGACATTACTTCCTGCAGATGCCAATACAGCAAAACATATGTCGGGGCAGAGCAGCAGCCATTCCAGGTCCTCATCCGACATCCAATCTAGGCTTTGCCTTTAGGAAAGACGTGGACTCCACGCTATCCCTCTAGGACTAGCCGGCTTGCATATGCCGATTACACCTGGTGCCTGGTTCAGCACTGTATCATGTGAGTGTAATCACCATTTGTTGTCATATTTTTATTCGTTAAAATTACTATACTATAAGACCTCTCTCTACAGTATGTCTCTTGTGGAGTCATTTTCCCCATCATAGTTTCATCTTGAGGGTCCAGTGGAGCGGAACTGTGCTGTTCGTGAAATCTGTTATTCCAGAAGCGCTGTTTGACCTTCCTGTAAGAAGGAGTCAAAATGTTCTAGTGAGTGGCCATCCATCTATTGAGCACTCATAGTGAAGAACTAGAAAACCAATTTGAGCATTACTACTTGGTGTTGGGATTCATCATTATGGACTTTTAGATGGCTATTTATTTTGTATTAATTTTGATTCACTGGACATTATTCCTCATCCTTTAATATATTTTTGCAGCATTTGGTGATTCGTTCACTGTTAAAGGGGAAACTTATATTATGATTGTTTGCCGATCACACAGGGTACCATTCACTGCTAAATTATAAAAAATGACAGATTTTAACTTGTAAGCAACAGGGGTCAGAAAAGGTTTAGTCTTTAACCGCTTGCCGACCGCCTTCCGCATATATACTGCAGCAAGGCGGCTCGGCTATGCAAACCGACATACCTGTACATCTGTCTGTGCATGTGGTATTGCGGGCGCTTTCTCGCTCGCTCAGTCACTCACTCGCAGGTCCGGCCACCCACAATCTTCGTAAAGAGAGGCAGAATGGGGATCTGCCTATGTAAACAAGGGGGATCCCTGTTCTGATAAGGAAGAAGAGAGAGAAAGAACAGCGGTCTGACAGTGGTCAGGAACAGCGATCTCTCTCTACTCAGTCAGTCCGTTTTCGATGACAGTTAGAAAGCACCTCCCTAGGGAACACTTAACCATTTGATCACCCCTAGTGTTAACCCCTTCCCTGCCAGTGCTATCTAAACAGTGATCAGTGCATTTTTATAGCACTGATCACTGTATTGGTGTCACTGGTCACCAAAGAGTGTCACTTAGAGTCAGACTTGTCTGCCGCAATCCTGCTAGAAATCACTGATCCCTGCCATTACCAGTAAAAACTAGGGCTGCAACTAATGATTATTTTCATAATCGATTAGTTGGCCAAGTATTGTTTCGAATAATCGGATAAAATCATTAAAACAAATGCCATTTTTTCATTTATTTCAAACAATAATGAAAAAACTGAGTGTTACACTCAAACTGCATCATAACATAACTACTAAAGTAAATTCCTCATTCATTACTGACAATACAGTGAGGGGGATGGTCCTGAATGGGAAGGGGGTCCGTACTAGAGGGCGGGAGGCAGTTGGCTAGTCTTTTTTGTATTGTCCTGGCTTTTTTAAAGGCCTCAAGAAATGAGATGGGCCATCAGTAGTTCAGAAGTGATCACTTTTCAAACATACACTGTAGAGCTGCACGATTAATCGTTAAGGATCGAGATCGCAATTCTAACAACGATTTTCATTATCGATTTGTATTAATTCATTTTTCAGCCGTAGTAAAAACAATAAAAAAAAAAAAAAAAAAAAATATGTAAAGTCCCCCTTTCCCCTGTTTTGTAGACGCTATAACTTTTGCAAAAACCAATCAGTCTTTTTATAGCGCAAAAAATAAACTACAGAGGTGATCAAATACCACCAAAAGAAAGCTCTATTTGTGTTTTGTTTGGACACAATGTTGTACAACAACACAATTGTCAGTTAAAACAGCACAGCGCAAAAAATGGCCTGCTTAAACTGACCTCATTTACAGACTGAAGTTCATTCCTTTGATCTAAAGAACAAAATGTTACAATGTTTCTCTTCATCTTCACTTAAGTAATTTTGTGATAAAAGTTGTGACTGTTTTTTTTTCTTTTTACAGCTGTAAGCTGTGAGCAGAGAACGACTCTGCACTAAATCGGTAAAATGCTGTGTCGCGAGGGGGGTTAGAATTGCGATCTCGATCCTTAACGATTAATCGTGCAGCTCTACAGTGTATGTTTGAAAAGTGATCACTTCTGAACTACTGATGGCCCATCTCATTTCTTGAGGCCTTTAAAAAAGCCAGGACAATACAAATCCCCCCTGATGACCCCTTTGTGGAAAGTAGACAGTCTGAGGCATAGTGAGTTTTTGAAAGTTAAATTATTTTTTGGGAAAATTAAGAAACGTTTTTTTACCAAACTGTCATCAGTACAGTATCGTCATTTGACTGGCATGGTGATGATCAGGGATACTGACTGATGACAGTATGTTAACAAAATAAATAATTTTTTTATTCAACTTCTTAAACTTTTTTTAATTGATGATGATGATGATTGTAACGGAAAATGTTTTAAACTGTCATGAATAGGTTACATTCATTACAGCTGTGATTACTAGAGATCTGTGATTGGCTACAGCTAATCACATGGTACAGGGTGCAGTTATTGGCCCAGGTATCATGTGATAGCTGTGGGCCAATCACAGCATCAGTCAATAGGAAACACAACTGTTATGAAAGAAATTAATTCATGACAGCTTTGTTGACATTGTGATCACATGATCCTAGGTACCGGGATCTGCAATCTGTAGGTTCAGCGTGATGTGTGCCCCTTACCCAGAACAGGCTGGATCACGTACGTGTCTGTGCTGGCTGCCCACAGTAAAATGTACTGTTAGTGGTCAGCAAGTGGTTAAGATGGTTACAATAGTTAATGTGCACTTAAATAACCCTTGACATATTTAGGCTGTGCAAGGTCATCATTTTTTTAATGAATGTTTTCTGCCAACAAAAGTTCTTACTGTACATATAGGTTTTCAAATGCATTGGAATATCACTCAATCAGTAGTCATCCATTTCCCCAGAAATTAATAGGATCAATAAATGTTACTACATTTATCCCACTGCCTGAATTTAAGATTCAGTGTGGGGGTTTCTTCAAAGCAGGGGTTCACCCGAAAAACACATTATTAACATTAGATTGAGGCTAATTGTGGGAAGCACAATCGGGTGTTTTTTTTTAAATCAATGCAGTACTTACCGTTTTAGAGATAGATGTTCTCCGCCGCTTCCGGGTATGGTCTGCGGGACTGGGCGTTCCTATTTGATTGACAGCCTTCCGACCGTCGCATACAGCGCGTCACGAGTTGCCGAAAGTCGGTGCGCAGGCACCGTATAGAGCCGCACCGACGTTCGGCTTCTTTCGGCAACTCGTGACGCGCTGTATGCGACGGTCGGAAGGGTGTCAATCAAATAGGAACGCCCAGTCCAGAAGACCATACCCGGAAGCGGCGGAGAACATCTATCTCTAAAACGGTAAGTACTGCATTGATTTAAAAAAAACCACCCGATTGTGCTTCCCACAATTAGCCTCAATCTAATGTTTAAATTTTTTTTTCGGGTGAACCCCCGCTTTAATATGTTAGAGGACAAGAACATTTCTTACCTGCCATTACTCTCAGCATGACCCATGCCTTTTATGGGAAACCATAGTATTTCCACCAACAGTCAGTACTAATGACTGATACTAATACTTGAGATAAAATCACCTCCAAAAAATCAACTATTCTCTCGTGGCTGGATGTTCACACACATGAAATGAATACAGACATATTCATGGAACATCTGAAGAAAAAAAAATACATATCTGCAAACACCATCTGTTTTAAAGGTTGCCTTTGGTACTTCTTAAATATTATATTTGTTTCATGAAAAATAATTACCCAGAACATGTACATTCACTTATAACAACATCATGCTCATGAACATTGCTTCTACAAATCATACACATTCATATATGCTGAATTTAGGTACATGATCGTTAAAAAGTAGAATAATTTAAAGGAATATTTTCTTAAGCAAATTACTACTGCTTCTCTGTTTTTCTTTTTTTAGAAGTGTTTACATTCAGGATAACCAAGTTGTTAGACATGGATGCTGCTGTAAAAAAAAAAAAAAAAAAAAAAAAAAAAAAACAGCTTTTTCTACAAACTCTGGGAAATTGTATTTTAGTGAACATGGCTGCTCATGCATTCTAAAGCTGGACTTCAACTTTTTTTGCAGTTCATGTGCTTCCTGGGTAGATCCTCCATCAATTCCTGTTCCTGTGATGCCTGAACAAGTCAAATGTACCAATGTCACAGGGACAGAAAGGCACAGACAGTAACACAAATTTGTCAAATGTAAACTTTCCTTGCTATTAAAATGTTTGTTTTGTGTCCTGACAAGAAGTGAAGTCTCCCGAATAGATGCACAAACTGATAAAATCCTGACTATGTCTCTACACTGTTCCCAAATTTATCCCCCCAAAAAATATTGGCTGAAGTTGTTTTAAACTCATGTGAACCTGCATTAAACATAAAAAAAAAAAATCATCCCATAAACAAACTTGAAAATGACGATAGAACAATATAAAGGACATTGCATCAATGTATGGTAGGAGCTGGGGTATTATTGTATTTCCCTTTTGATAGGATAGTGATATGTTGAACAAGAATTTCCAGTACATGGCTGTTGTATTAACGAACCAATAAAAACGGTTACAAGACATATTAAACAGAAAATTTCCCAACATTAGGCTAAATAATTGATTTAGGCACCATAGCGTCTCTCCTAGTTTTGGACTTAAAATAGCTATGTAGCTTATGATCTAGATCTTCTGGCAAGTTACTAACAATCAGGCAGTAAGGCCAGAAAGATTCATAGTCTAAGGAACAATGAACAGTCATGGGTCTTCTGAGCCAAGAAAAGAAAGTAATTCATGACAAAAAATAAAGGTGAAGAAGTAAACACAGAGGTCTGTAAAAACATCTGCCATCTTGCTGTATGTATCCAGGGAGCGACTGATCACCTCAGATGGAATCCCAGACAATAAAAGTGCAGCAGTGAGGACAGTGGTCTTCGTTTTTTTCTCCCCCTAAAAAATAAAATAAAAAATTAAATGCTTACAATTAGCATCTGACATACCATGAAGCTGTAATCCCTTTCTACTAGGGGTGCAACGGATCGTGACCGATCCGAACGGGTCGACCTGTTCGGATCGGCACAGACTGCGATCCGCGGAGCGCACCCCCGCCGTGGCCTTAGGAAAGACCGCGGCTTCGGCCTAGCTCTGGAGCGGTCGGCCATCTTGGTACACCCGGCGGCGGTGCGCGCTGACGTCATCACCCCTCTGCTTTTCCTACCAGAGCGTGCGTCGCAATCTATTTTGAATGCATCTGCGAGACTGCAAGTACAGTGAGTTGAATCATGATTGTTGGGCAATGCAAAAACTACTGGCTATTATTACTAATATGTGGGGGCAATGTTATACTACTGAGTGGCTATAGATGTACCTTGAATTTATTATTACTAATGTGGGGGCAATGTTATACTACTGGCTATTATTACTAATGTCATGTGGGGGCAATGTTAAACTACTGGCTATTATTACTATGTGGGGGCAATGTTAAACTACTGGCTAGTATTACTAATGTGGGGGCAATGTTGCTGATCCGAAAATGATCCGATCCGTGACTCCTGATCCGAGGATCGATCTGATCCGTGAGTTTTTTGATCCGTTGCACCCCTACTAAGAAACCTTTGAGGGCTTCACAGAACAGCTGTATTTATTCTGATATGAACTCCTTCAATACAGGGCTTTTATACCCACCTCCATAAACGGGCCTATTCTGGCACTTCTCTCCTACATGTACAAATCATCATTCTTTTGCTAGAAAATTACTCAGAACCCCAAACATTATATATATATTTTTTTAGCAGACACCCTAGGGAATAAAATTGCCGTCATTGCAACTTTTTATCTTCCATGGTATTTGCGCAATAATTTTTCAAACGCCTTTTTTCGGGGGAAAAAGATGGTTTCATGAATAAAAAAAAAAAAACAGTAGAGTTAGCCCAATTTTTTAGTAAAATATGAAAGCTGTTACACCGAGTAAATAGCTACCTAACATGTCACGCTTTAAAGTTGCGTCAAACTTCGTTACTTAAAAATATCCATCTAAATTTTACAGGTTACCGGTTTAGAGTTAAAGGTGGTCTAGTGCTAGAATTGTTGCACACGCTCTAACGATTGCAGCTTTGTTTACTTCCGGGTAGCCGGGCGTGACGTCATCACATCGCGCCCGGGCCTCCGACGGTCATAGAGATGACTGGTGACCATCTGGTCACCAGTAATCTCTACGCTTCCTATCTAGCGCTGGGCGATTCTTTCTTCGGGCCCCCGATGGCACGAGAGAGCCCGGAGAAGCACCAGATGGTGGCGGGAGGGGGAGGGATGTCCCCTCCCGCCACCTATAAGAACGATCAAGTGGTGAAACCTCTAGCTGCAGGCATCATTCAGATATCACCGCACAAAATCCAGGATGTCAAATTACATCGACCCGGGATGGGAGATCCCCTCTGTGGACGTCATATGACTATGTGCGGTACGGAAGTGGTTAAATTACACACAGGTGGACTATATTTACTAATTAGGTGACTTCTGAAGGCAATCGGTTCCACTAGATTTTAGTTAGGGGTATCAGGGTAAAGGGGGCTGAATATAAAACGCACGCCACACTTTTCAGATATTTGTAAAAAAAAAAAAGAATTGAAAACCATTTATCATTTTCCTTTAACTTCACAATTATGTGCCACTTGGTGTTGGTCAAACACAAAAAATAACAATAAAAATACATTTTAGTTTTTGGTTGTAACATGACAAAATGTAGAACATTTCAGGGGGTACGAATACTTTTCCCAGGGCACGTACATTAATACAAAGCAATATAAAAGAAACTTACCTTTGGAAAATATTTGGACAGTCCCATGAATGCAAGTTGCAATGTGAGGAATGGAGCAAATATTGACTGTAAAAAAAAAAAAAAAAAAAAAGTCAGAGCCAATTAAAAGAGATGATTAACCCCTTAACGCCCGCCGCACGACTATTTACGTCCACAGAATGGCACGTACAGGCAGAAGGACGTATATATACACGTCCTTGCCTTCTAGCGGGTGGGGGGTCCGATCGGGACCCCCTCCGCTGCGTGTGGCGGGCGGATTCCCTCTGGGAGCGATCCGGGACGACGGCGGGGCTATTCGTTTATAGCCGCTCCGTCACGATCGCTCCCCGGAGCTGAAGAACGGGGAGAGCCGTATGTAAACACGGCTTCCCCATGCTTCACTGTGGCGGCGTATCGATCGAGTGATCCTTTTTATAAGGGAGACTCGATCAATGACGTCAGTCCTACAGCCACACCCCCCTACAGTTGTAAACACACACTAGGTGAACCCTAACTCCTACAGTGCCCCCTGTGGTTAACTCCCAAACTGCAACTGTCAATTTTCACAACAATGCAATTTAAATGCATTTTTTGCTGTGAAAATGACAATGGTCCCAAAAATGTGTCAAAATTGTCCGAAGTGTCCGCCATAATGTCGCAGTCACGATAAAAAAACGCTCATCGCCGCCAATAGTAGTAAAAAAAAAAATTTATAAAAATGCAATAAAAACTATCCCCTATTTTGTAAACGCTATAAATTTTGCGCAAACCAATCGATAAACGCTTATTGCGATTTTTTTTTACCAAAAATAGGTAGAAGAATACGTATCGGCCTAAACTGAGGAAAAAAAAAATTTATATATGTTTTTGGGGGATATTTATTATAGCAACAAGTAAAAAATATTGCATTTTTTTCAAAATTGTCGCTCTATTTTTGTTTATAGCGCAAAAAATAAAAACCGCAGAGGTAATCAAATACCACCAAAAGAAAGCTCTATTTGTGGGAAAAAAAGGATGCCAATTTTGTTTGGGAGCCACGTCGCACGACCGCGCAATTGTCTGTTAAAGCGACGCAGTGCCGAATCGCAAAACCGGGCCTGGGCATTTAGCTGCCTAAAGGTCCGGGGCTTAAGTGGTTAAAGCACCACTGTGATTTTGTAAAGTGAAATATACTGCAATAGTAGGTATTGGCATTTCCCGCTTAAAGTGGAGTTTCCATCCCAAAAATTTTTTTTCATTATTGTGCTCATTAGACCTAAAAAAGTAAAAAAATAAAAATATTTTTTTTTTTTACTCATCTGGAAATGCCTGTTGCTATGCGGTCCCACGAAATCTGCCTTTGAATCCACCTAGGATTCTGACATCATCTCCCTCTAATGCTCCTGGGAAATGTGTGTCATAATTTCCCAGGATGCAGTGCGCTGTCCAATTATCACTCCCCATCCAAGACTTCCAGGAAGTAAGTGCTTGTAGGCTTCACAATACCCACAAGCAAAATGACAACGGTGTAGACATAGTTTTATAAACTATCTTTTTTGAATATCTATGCGGATCAGCGGTGGATTGTAAAATAGTAAGTAACCGGATTTATATTATAAAAAACGCAGGATGAAAGGACATGCATTTAAAAAATGCTAATTCTGGTTGGAACTCCGCTTTAATAAAGGAACACAATGAGCTTCTTCAAAAGGTTATATGTAAATATAAAATGTACATTCCACACTATGAAATAAAAGCCATATAATGATCCAAAAGGTAAAAGGAATGGCAGATCCTAATAAAGTAAAAAAAATAACACTCACCACACCAAAAAGTCAGACATTATAAGGCAAGTAATAGGAACAGTTCAAACCAAGACAAAACTGGTGGAACAGAACTCCCAGAACCGACTTGCCTTGTTATTACCTTTGATTGATGGTTAACAACCATGTATTTAAATTAGTATGGTTAGTTAGTGGTGGCACGGTGTATGATCATTTTCAGGAATCAAGATGTTGGGCTTACTACAATGCATAAAGGTACCAAAGTAGTTTACACTGTTTTAATGTTTTTGAAAAATTCTGATTAATCCCTTATGCCGCATACACACGATAATTTTTCGGCCTCTAGAAAAAAAAAAAAATTCAACTTCATCATTAAAACGATGTTGCCTACACATGATAGTGAAGTTGCTCTAGCAACACGTACGACGGCACTATAAAGGGGAAGTTCCATTAGGATGATGCCACCCTTGGGGCTGCTTTTGCTGATTTTGTGTTTGTAGAAGACGATTGGCGCTTTTCTGTCTGTTACAGCGTGATGAATGTGCTTACTCCATTACCAACGGTAGTTTTACCAGAAGGAGCGCTCCCATCTCATAACTTGCTTCTGAGCATGCGCTGGTTTTTCACGTCATTAAAGCCCACACACGATCATTTTTTACAACCCGAAAAACGACAGTTTAAAACGTCGTTAAAAAAATAGAGCATGTTCGAATTTTTTTTTTTTACGTTTTTCAGAACCCGAAAAATGCTGTGAAGCCCACACATGATCATTTTAAATAAAAAATTTTAAAAAAACTTTGTTTTTTACATTTTAAAAATGATCGTGTGTACGCGGCATTAGGCCTGGTTCACAACCTATGCATTTTTAGCGCTTTTTGCATTTTGCAGATTTACACGACAGTCCATTTAACATTTCTGTAGTGCAAATCCGCAAAAAGCAATAAAATGCATAGGTGTGAACCAGGCCTTAAGGACAAAGGTCAAAACAAATCAAATCTGTTTTGTAAGTTTGACATGTTAAAAACTGTACCGTATTTTCCGGCGTATAAGACGACTTTCTAACCCCTTAAAATCTTCTTAAAAGTTGGGGGTCGTCTTATACAACGGTAACCTAACATCTTACCTTACCAGAATCGCGGCCGTACGATTTTTCAAAAGCCGCGCCTCCGACGTCTTCTGTTCCGTGATAGGCGGAAACAATCAGCTTCCCAGGAGGCACTGTGTTCAGTGTCCGCCTATCACGGAGGGTCTCTCGTCCTGTGTTTAGTGTCCACCTATCACGGAGGCCCTCTCGTCCTCGGACGAGAGGGCCTCCGTGATAGGCGAACACTGAACACAGTGCCTCCTGGGAAGCTGAATGTTCCGCCAATCACGGAACAGAAGACGTCGGAGGCACGGCTTATGAAAAATCGTACGGCCGCGATTCTGGTAAGGTAAGATGTTAGGTTACACGGCCGCGATTCGCATGGGATAAGGTAAGGGCACGGTCTGGTCATGTAATGGGGCACGGTCTGGTCATGTAATGGGGCACGGTCTGGTCATGTAATGGGGCAGGTCTGGCATGTAATGGGGCAGGTCTGGCATGTAATGGGGCACAGTCTGGTCATGTAATGGGGCACGGTCTGGTCATGTAATGGGGCACGGTCTGGTCATGTAATGGGGCACAGTCTGGCCATGTAATGGGGCACAGTCTGGCCATGTAATGGGGCACAGTCTGGCCATGTAATGGGGCACAGTCTGGCCATGTAATGGGGCACAGTCTGGCCATGTAATGGGGCACAGTCTGGCCATGTAATGGGGCACAGTCTGGCATGTAATGGTGGCACCGTGAGGCGAGGCATGACTAGTAGGAAAGGGGGTAGTCTTATACGGTGAGTATATCCCAAAACCAACATTTTAGCTGGAAAATTAGGGGGTCGTCTTATACGCCGAGTCGTCTTATACGCCGGAAAATACGGTACATATCTTTTTAACTACTTAGTGAATTCAGGAAAATTATACCTTGTTTTATTCAGGACAAACTAGGTCCTAATTTATTGGTAAACATTAATGGATGTGATTTTGTATTATCAAAAGGAAAATATGAATTTGTATGTACAGTACCTGTATACTTCAAATATTGAAGTACAGTAAAGGAATTGATTCTTAGACCATAGGTTATATGCCGCCACCTTCAGGTGATTGGACAATGGCAAGAACCTTGCTTGAACTGCCCCCCCCGTATGTATGTATGTATGTATGTATGTATATATATAATCCCATTAATCCACCTCGCCAAATTATAAATGTAGATCGTGTAAGATTGGGGGATCAGACTCCAATGGTAGGTGCGTTTTTCATGCAGCCTCTCTCTTCTCTCAGAGATATGGGAGCTCACCTGGCTCCCAGGAACAGACCTCCGATCTGTAGGGTGAAGCCCTGAATGCTGTTCAGGTCAGACTTAAAAAGCCCAAAACACAGCTGACCCATTAACGTGTGTTTCTCTCCAGAATTTGGCATAAAGCAGCCATTTCTCCCACAACACAGGGTCCCATCCTCACAATAGGTATATTATAAGTAAATATAATACCAAATTCATCTCAATAAGATTTTTTTATATATATTTTAATAAATAAAATATCACTAAACTTTCCTCCATCCATATACCGTCAAAAAAACAAACAATGAACCAAAATTATAATCAAACAATGTAAAAATATTGCTGCAGTGCACAAATATAAAAAATAACGCCAGTATCCAAATGTGAAAAAAAAAATGTTTATAAAATGAACAATTATCCAAAATCTTTATGTAAAAAGGTGATCACCCTCCAAAACAGAACACACTCCTCTCTCAAAGGCGCCCTTATTGTAATCTCATCTCGAAATGTTGACTACTTTAAATTAAGAAAATGATTGCATACAGCCTAAGAGCCAAAGGTTATCCTTAAGAAGCTCTCATGTAACAGCGTCCTAGAAGGGAAAAGGATATACACAGGATGGTTGTGTTGCGCAACATCTTTATTAACCACTTGCTTACTGGGCACATATACCCCCCTCCTGCCCAGGTGAAATTTCAGCTTTCGGCACTGCGTCGCTTTAACTAACAATTGCGCGGTCGTGCGACGTGGCTCCCAAACAAAATTGACGTCCTTTTTTCCCCACAAGTAGAGCTTTATTTTGGTGGTATTTGATCGCCTGTGCGGTTTTTATTTTTTGCGCTATAAACAAAAAAGTGCGAAAATTTTTAAAAAAATACAATATTTTTTACTTCTTGCTATAATAAATATCCCAATTTAAAAAAAAAAAACAAAACATTTTTTTTCTCAGTTTAGGCCGATACGTATTCTTCTACATTTTTTTTTTTTTTTTTTTTAAATAACGCAATAAGCGACTGGTTTGCGCAAAAGTTATAGCGCTTACAAAATAGGGGACAGAATTATTATTTTTTTTTTTTTTTTTTACTAGAAATGGCGGCGATCTGCGATTTTTATTGGGACTGCGACGTTATGGCGGACACATCGGACACATTTTTGGCGCCATTCACATTTATACTGCGATCAGTGCTATAAATATGCACTAATTACAGTATAAATGTGACTGGCATTGAAGGGGTTAACACTAGGGGGTGAGGAAGGGGTTAAATATGTTTCCTACAAAGTGTTCTAACTGTAGGTGGAGGGGGGGGTGACTGATCTGTGTCTCTATGTACAAGAGACACAGATCGGTCTCCTCTCCAGAGACAGCACCGCTGTCTCTGTGTAAAACGACAATGAGAGATGATCTCATATGTTTACATAGGAGATCATCTCTCATTGGCCGCACAGATCGCATCGCAAACGGCCACTCTGATTGGCTGTTCGCGGAGATCTGTAATTGGCTGTGTCCAAGGGCGGACGTCAATTGACGTCCTGTTGGCTTTTGGGATCCGCGCTGTAGCAGTCAATTGACGGCAGGCGGATCCCAAGTGGTTAAATACATTTTAAGGCCCCTTTCACACGGACGGATGTTCTGCTGCAGTTAAAAACATGTTTATTTTCTGCTGGAATTCAAGACTCCAGGCAAAGCGATCAGCTGCATTTGTACAGTGCGATTATGCCTATGCCCATGTCGAGGCATAGGCCCAGAAAGGTCTTAAATTCGGAAACCATAATTGGAGGACTGGGGATTATGGCAAATGAATTGGCCAGCATACAAATTACTTTGGTCCACAATAGATCTATAGAGATGGTCTGTGAAAAACAGCAAATAAAAAAAAGTGACGTAAAAGCAGTTTTAAATGTTTTAGAGCTCTAAAGGATAAAGATGTTTTCCCTGAGGTTGTATCCAGACTTGGGTCCAACACAATATTGAAATTCCACCCAGAATCAAACAACCTTCCCTAAATTTCTCCAGCATCTTCAACATTTTAGCAAGAAAATTACTTGTCCCAATATTTGGTGCATAAATTGCAGCAAACGTATATCGCTGGCTATATATTGTACCTTTAACAAATAGGAAGCGACCTTGTACAATTCATTATTATTTGCAAGCCTTTACTATATGTTGGCACACTAATGTTTAGTAAGGTCACGTGGTGACACTTTAAAATTTAGTCATGTATTAATACAGTGCCTTGCGAAAGTATTCGGCCCCCTTGAACTTTGCGAGCTTTTGCCACATTTCAGGCTTCAAACATAAAGCTATAAAAACTATTTTTTTTTGAAGAATCAACAAATGGGACACAATCATGAAGTGGATCGAAATATATTGGATATTTCAAACTTTAACAAATAAAAAACTGAAAAATTGGGCGTGCAAAATTATTCAGCCCCCTTAAGTTAATACTTTGTAGCGCCACCTTTTGCTGCGATTACAGCTGTCGCTTGGGGGCTATCGCTTGGGGTATGTCTCTATCATTTTTGCACATCGAGAGACTGAAATTTTTGCCCATTCCTCCTTGCAAAACAGCTCGAGCTCAGTAAGGTTGGATGGAGAGTGTTTGTGAACATCAGTTTTCAGTTCTTTCCACAGATTCTCGATTGGATTCAGGTCTGGACTTTGACTTGGCCATTCTAACACCTGGATATGTTTATTTGTGAACCATTCCATTGTAGATTTTGCTTTATGTTTTGGATCATTGTTGTTGGAAGACAAATCTCCGTCCCAGTCTCAGGTCTTTTGCAGACTCCATCAGGTTTTCTTCCAGAATGGTCCTGTATTTGGCTCCATCCATCTTCCCATCAATTTTAACCATCTTCCCTGTCCCTGCTGAAGAAAAGCAGGCCCAAACCATGATGCTGCCACCACCATGTTTGACAGTGGGGATGGTGTGTTCAGGGTGATGAGCTGTGTTGCTTTTACGCCAAACATAACGTTTTGCATTGTTGCCAAAAAGTTCGATTTTGGTTTCATCTGACCAGGGAACCTTCTTCCACATGTTTGGTGTGTCTCCCAGGTGGCTTGTGGCAAACTTTAAATGACACTTTTTATGGATATCTTTAAGAAATGGCTTTCTTCTTGCCACTCTTCCATAAAGGCCAGATTTGTGCACTATACGACCGATTGTTGTCCTATGGACAGAGTCTCCCACCTCAGCTGTAGATCTCTGCAGTTCATCCAGAGTGATCATGGGCCTCTTGGCTGCATCTCTGATCAGTCTTCTCCTTGTATGAGATGAAAGTTTAGAGGGACGGCCAGGTCTTCGTAGATTTGCAATGGTCTGATACTCCTTCCGATTCAATATTATCGCTTGCACAGTGCTCCTTGGGATGTTTAAAGCTTGGGAAATCTTTTTGTATCCAAATCCGGCTTTAAACTTTTCCACAACAGTATCTCCGATTTGCCTGGTGTGTTCCTTGTTCTTCATGATGCTCTCTGCACTTTAAACAGACCTCTGAGACTATCACAGTGCAGGTGCATTTATACGGAGACTTGATTACACACAGGTGGATTCTATTTATCATCATTAGTCATTTAGGTCAACATTGGATCATTCAGAGATCCTCGCTGAACTTCTGGAGAGAGTTTGCTGCACTGAAAGTAAAGGGGCTGAATAATTTTGCACGCCCAATTTTTCAGTTTTTTATTTGTTAAAAAAGTTTGAAATATCCAATAAATTACGTTCCACTTCATGATTGTGTCCCACTTGTTGATTCTTCCAAAAAAAATTACAGTTTTATATCTTATGTTTGAAGCCTGAAAATGTGGCAAAAGGTCGCAAAGTTCAAGGGGGCCGAATACTTTCGCAAGGCACTGTATATGTAGATTTGGTTTGTCATCTTTTAGATGTGGGTTATTTCCAGAACTTTCATATATATATATATTAGCACTACATATTTCCATATAACACTTATAACATATACCAGGGAGTGCGGCCCCTTTCACCCCTTATATCTGTTCACTTAGATTTTAGTCCCATACCGCCCCACACCAAGGGAGAGGAAGAGAATAAGGCTGCTTTCACACTGAGGCGTGCAGCCGCGGTGACGGTATAGCCGCGCTATTTGTAGCGCGGCTATACTGTCGTATTTACCGCGATATTCGGGCGCTAGCGGTGAGGTTTTAACCCCCGCTAGCGGGCGAAAAGGGGTTAATATCGCCCGCGTTGCGGGCGGTATTACCGCGCTTTCCCATTGATTTCAATGGGAAGGCACGGTATAGGAGCGGTGAACACACCGCTCCTATACCGCGGTAAAGATGCGGCTAGCAGGACTTTTGGTGCGCTCCTGCTAGCGCACCGCTTCAATGTGAAAGCCTTCGGGCTTTCACATTGAACACTGCAGGGCATGATTTTTCATGCGGTATAGCAGCGCTATTTTTAGCGCTGTACCGCATGAAAAAACGCCCCAGTGTGCAAGGGGCCTAAGGAAGAGAAAAAAAAACAAACACAAAAAAACACCCCACACCCTTTTTAGGAGCTTTTATAAAAATTAAGAAAGCTCCTCTTCCTTATTCGGTGAACCGTCCATTAGGCCTCTAATCTTTTATGCGGGTCAATGCCTCCCTTATCGATTTCTGTGTAGATCCCTGCTTTAGGTGTCCTCTAATCGATAAAGTCTACTAATGGGAGGTCCAGTGTTTCAACAAAGAACTGCAAATCTTCTTTAGTACGTAAAGTTGCTGTTCTGCCATTCCTAGAGGCCGTCAAACTAAACGAAAAACCCTAGCCATAGTTAACCCCCTTAGAGTGCAGGGCTTCCAACAGAGGACGGATCGCTCGGCGTTACTACATGGTCCTGCAGGTTAAATCGGGGTACAGTGATAAGTTCGTACAATCAAGGGAAATTTCCTTTATGTACTCTACATATAACATCCCTGGGTTTCTCCATATTTTGAGTGGTATATGTGGGAACGCGATGTATCCGATCTAGCTCGATACGTTCAGGTGCAGAGGCACCCAAAATCTGACCAAATACTTTTTGAACTACTGAGACTAGTTTGGATATCTGAATTGCTTCGGGTAACCCTTTTATATTACCAGCCTTCACCATAAAAGCTTTAAGAAATGAGCAACTGTTAGGAATCGATCGTCGATCAACAGTTAAAAATTACACATTGCACTTCCCAGCCAAAGCACATATCATGCGCTTTGGTCAACACAAGATCGGCAGTAAAACACCGACATGAAATCCATGATTTCATCCTCCAACACGATCTAGAATGCCTCTTCATTACAGAAAGCTGGTTAACCGCGGACTGTAACACCATTCTAGGAGAATTGGTGGAATTATCGCATTCTAACAGAAAACAGAGTGGGGCAAAGAGGCGGAGGCGGAGGCCTAGCGGTGATCCACAAGACTCACCTCTCGATCACTAAACCAGACCTTCAGAACTCACTTCCATTCCTGGAAACCCTCACTCTGCAACTGCAAACAAATCCCCAGGACACCGTTCACGTACTGCTCTGCTATAGACCACCCGGTCCAAAACACACCACCTCACGTCATTGACAGAGTTCATTTCTTAAACTCAACGGCTCAAAAACAGAACTTCTCCTGTTTCACGCCAAGCAAAAGAATCAACCCGCAACAACATGGACACCCCCACCCATTTTGGGTAAAACCATCACCCCTAGCACCAAAGTCAAAAGTCTCAGAGTCATTTTCGACACCTACATGACAATGGATGCACAAATAGGGTCAGTAGTCAGCGGATCCCACCATCTGCTGCGCCTACTACGCAGACTCATTCCCTTTATCCCAAAAGAAGACTTAGCAGTCGTGGTGGGAATAATTATCAACTCCAGACTTGACTATGCAAATGCCCTTTATCTCGGACTCCCCAAAATACCAAACACTCGTCTGCAAGTCGTTCAAAATACTGCCTTCTGTCTCTATTCTCATAATCATCTAATTGGACTTTATATGAGTTTAGGGCATTCTTATTGTCTTTAATAGAGTCTTGAACCTCTGCCACTGCCTGTACCATTACCTCCTGACTCTTCCACACTTCCCACCCTATGCCCCAGCACCTGTGTGTCTTCTCTTAAGTCATCTACCGCTTGCTGGCAGGACTGCTCCACCGCACTAATTAGCTGCTGAATGTCAGTCCAGTGCGGGGGGGGGGGTTGTGGGGTTTGAGACCTGTGGATTCAGTGTGTCTCTATGTGTCCTTTATAGCGCTAAAACATTTAAAACAACTTCTATGCACCCAACACTTGGTCGACAGCTGGCGGGTAATGCATGATGGGGTAAAGAACTATAGTTATTCTAAAACACAAAATGTATTCACGTATTGATGTATTCATGGTAGATCAATTTTATTTAAAAAGGTCAGAAATTGCACTATGGAGTTCATAACTATTTCAGATCATGCTCCAATAACGTTAACACTCTCCCGATCCAGGCAGGTTATATAGAATGGACTTAGAGACTGAACGAATCAATATTAGACAATAAAAAGATAGCCGATGAACTGGCAGTTGAAATAAGGGATTATTTTGAGAGGAATACACCAGGTGAGGTGTCAGACCAGGCAGTGTGGGAGGCCCATAAAACTGTCATAAGAGGAGAAACTAATAGCTTATGGCTCCCAAAGAAAGAAAGAAAGAAAAGAAAGAAGAAATGACAGCGTTAGAGAAAATTAAAGCACTGGAGATTAAACATAAATAAAATCTTGATCCCTTAGATATCCAACAATTACTGAACATTCAAGCAGAACTCGCACAATGTTTAGATTGAAATTTTATAATAAATGTAGATACTTTGCCCTAGGTTCTATGAGCAAGGGAGCAAATGCGGGCGGGATACTGCTAAACAACTTAAAAAGCAACAAGAGTCTAGACATGCCCTAACCTATTAATGCGAAACAAAAAGATAGTGGAATGGAGTGGCCATAGCAACAGAATTTCACAGATTCTATAAAACACTATATAATATCCAGACATCTGAGACTTCACAAATAGAGGATAGGGAGGACAAAGAAGGGAAGAGATACAAGATTATATCAGGGAGTCATTAATGCCCACCCTATGGAGACAATTACAGCAGAAATGGAACACCCCAATTACAGTAGAGGAGTTGAGCAGAGCAATAGCAGACAGGAAAAAGTCCTGGTCCAGACGGATTGACAAATACTTATTATAAAAAAATTTCCTCTGAGCTGATAAAAGCGATGTGCAATTATTTTAAACACAATTAATGCAACTAATCCGTTTCCTCCAGAAGCCCCATTGGCTTACATTACTGTACTTCCAATATAAGGGAAAGACTCTCAGAACTGTGCCAATTACAGTCCTATTTCTCTGCTCAACTCGGATACTAAACTGGCCAAAATCCTAGCTCTGCGATTACTTTGTGAGGATGGGGGATACTCCTGTGTCAGCGTCACTGATAACTCTTGGGTCTGAGTCCACCCTGTGCCTTTTGGGCATGGGGTGGCAAGTGAATCATAATTCCTTTATTACATGAGATAGGACATCACTGATAGTTCGTATTGCAGGATTTTGAGATACTGCAAGATGTTGGCCCAACCAGTCAATAGTGACTCATTCTATGCTTAGCCCTGACTAGTGACATGCTAATTGAGTCAGGGCTCCTGGAAGACATTCCATTGTCCTTGTGTAAAGGTGTTAACCCAGGTCTGCTCCCAGAACTCTAATTATGCATGCTAAATACTGTTTATGTGATAACACTGTCTACAGCCTGTTGATGCTCAGAGGTGTGAATAGGTGTCGAGCTGTATGCGGAGACGAAACGTCTGCCTAGGGAACTCAGTGGGTGAAGGGGTTTTGTTGTTATGCTGTTAATTAAGGAATGTTTAGCAATTAGCCTTAGTGTGTGATTAGGGGGGTGGAGATCTCATTGTTGCTTTAATGCCTTGTACTGTATAAAAAGCTGAGAAGAAACCATTAAAGTATCATTACATTTGAAACCAGAAGCACAGAGCTTTGTGTCTCGTGTCTGGGGGGAATTCTTATGGATCGGGTCTTGTTGGTTGGAGTGTCGATAAGCTGTCGTGGATGGGATGGAAGGTCGTAAACGGTGGTGACCGTTAAAAGAACATATAGGGGATTTAGTTCACCCAGACCAGACATGTTTTATGAAAGGACATGAGGCAAGGAATAACACTATCCGGGCACTTCACCTTCTTCATTGGATGCAATACAGGCCAAAGAAAGACCCAAAGATCGTACTATCAATGGATGCTGAAAAAGCCTTGGGGTGAATTGGGGCTTTATGAGTGAAATCTGGAGGGGGGTGGGCCTGGGGGACCGCATGATGGGATGGGTAATGGCCCTTTATGCAGATCCAAGAGCAAGGGTTAAAGCAAATGGCACAGTATCGGACTATCTTAAAAATACGAAACAAGGACAGGGCTGCCCAATTTCACCATTAATATTTGCTTTAATAATAGAGCCATTTCTTTGTAAGATTAGAAGTAATGGGGAGATATCAGGGACATGTATTGGGGATGTGGAACACAAAGTATCGGCCTATGCTGAGGACATTATTCTACCTTTCAACACCACAGACCATCCTTAACAGGCTCGTATGCAGGAAGATGGACAGATATGGGTATCTGTCCAATTTTAAAATTAATTAATTTTGAAAAATCAATACTTTTACCCAGCTATGTACCTCAGGATAGAGATAGCACATATGGTAAATTCGCCCCGCGGGAAACCCTAGCAACCTATCCAGACCTGGTTACGTGCCCTGGACAAAGTAAGTTATTACGAAACGGACGGAGGGCGGAGTGGTGCACTGATGTCACCTCAAGCTCATACAATTCCGCCATAGGACAGGTGTCTGGATTTTGTGTACCGGCCGGCACACCAGATTATAAGGGCCCATTTCTTTCTGCAACATTGTAAGTGCAATATCAAATTTATTTAATAATAGGATTTTTTGGTATCCACCGTAAAATCCTTTTGTCTGACACAGCTCCTTAGTCTTGACAAGTGGGGTTATGTTCCCTGTTTACAGGAGAGGACTAGGCAGAAAACATGTTAAAAAGTTAAATACATGTTACATTAACAGAGTAAACAGCCCCGCCCAGGGGACGGGTCCCCTCCAGACATAACCCTCCTCACTGCAGCATGCAGCCTCAGTTCGTAACAAGCAGTACAAACCTAAAAAAGGAGGGGTGGGAGCTGTGTCCGTCCATGGACGTCAGAGAAAAGGATTTTACGGTGAGTACAAAAAATGGCTATTTTCTCTTATCGTCCATGGACGGACACAGCTCCTTAAGTCTTGACAAGTGGGACGTCCCCAAGCAGTGTTAAAACGAGGGGGTGGGAAATACATCAGTAAAACCAATCTTAGTGTAACGGCTACCCACTGGTAGTGAGAGGGGTATCAGCGTTGGAGATGTCCTTTTCCCTGGCAAGCTGCGGATATGCAAGTACCGCGGTATCCCCCATCCACGAGATCCAGAGAGAGAGAGAGAGAGAGAGAGTCCCCCTTTCAAGAACGAGATCGAGGCTGGCGTTTGAAGGGTCAAACAAGACTGTTTTTAAATGGGACATTTTCACCTAGCTTAAATGTGCTTACAAACTGTTACAGGACCAATGACAATCGCGCCCCCCCCCCCTTCACACAGATACTTTGAAATAATGACATCTCCTTTGAATCAATCAGTCTCTAGACGTTCCGGCACCGTGATCCACTTAACATGACTGGCCGGGCACATTCCTTTCTCAATAGAATTCAATTAACCATTAGAACAATACACACTCACAGATGATCCATTAGCATACACCTGGCAGGAGGCTGTTAACTGGTAATACACAACCGAGAGTCAATTAGCATTAGCAGTGAAAAGAGCTCCTTCTACAATTAACCCCTTTGAGCTCAGAATATAATGTGGTAAATCCAATTGTAACAAGTCATGCAGTCCTTTGTAAGCAGAATAGTTTCATTGGCCGTTACACTTAGCTTCACCCAAAAACAAGCAGAGCTCCTCTACGGAGGAGGTGCAGTCATAAAAAGTCGCATGTAAAAACTAGCGGCCGAAGGAACATCATAAGATGTACTCACAGCAACCACGTAATTCTGGGAAAAGCGTGAACGACAAGTAAGTCGCCACCTCGCACACCCGTGATACCGACGCATGCAGTCGAAAAAAGACCCAGGAAGCACCATTGCCCTGGTCGAAAGTGCCGTGACCGGCAAGGGGGGCCCGCCCCCTAAGAGCATAGGGCCGTATGACAGCCTGCCTGATCCACCGAAAAGAGGTGTGGTCGAGTAGACCACCAGGCCCCTTTTGTGACCAGACACTGACCCAAAAAAAGAGTCAGATCTCCGAAGCTGACCCGTAGCAGGCTGGTACACTCGCAGTGAGTCCGCGCCTAAAGTATGAAAGGCAACCTCCGTAGGATGCGCCAGTCGAGGACAGACGGATTGAAAGAACAATGTTCTTATCCTGGCGAAAGTTCGAAACCACCTTCGGGAGAAGGGAAAGTCGCGGGCGCACCACCCATCTAATCCTACAGAGGGCCAAGCATGGCGGCTTGCAGGGCAAGGCCGCCAACCAAGAAACCCCTCTAACAGATGTAAAGGCCACCAAAGGGGCCACCTTCTGAGATAGTTGTCAAGAGAATCTGACGTTTCTAAAATAAAGGTTCCTGAAGAACCAAGAGCACCAGAGTCAAAACTCATGGGGGAAGAGATGGGCCCAGAGGGGAAAGTGTAGGACTAACCCCCTGCACAAAAAGGTACCCACCAGGGAACGGGCCGCAAAAAAAGGCCACTGAAGAACACTGCCCCCAAACAGTGCTTTAAGCAATTTTTAGATCCACTCCAGGCTGTAAAAAACAGCAGGACCCTGGACACCGAGTATGTCCGTGGACGACACTCCATCTCTTCGTATCAAGAGATGTAAGCCCGCCAGATGCGACGATAGATTCCCTGGAAGAAGACCACCGTGCCCTCAGCATGATTGAGATGACCGAGTCGGACAGACCCCGGTGTCTTAAAGTCTGGCTTCCAATAGCCCTGTTGAGCAAGTCAGTGACTGTACAACAGGAGGAAGTATGTGGCCTAGGGACAGAAGGAACTCCCACCCTGGCAACCGCCAGGATACCTCCGTTACAAGGCGCCCGATATCGGCGAACCAAGGACCCCAAGGCGAATCAGGAGCGGTTAGAATCGTTGGGATTCCCCAGCCTCCACTCTGCGAAGCAGCCGGGGAGGCCACTACAAAGGAGGAAAAACAATGTCGTTGATACATACCCCACAGGGCCACCAATGCGACTGGCGCGACTGTACAGGACCACCATACCTGGTCACAAGTTTTGACACCCTTGCGGCTGAGACGAGCGGCTAGGAGATCTATGCCCTGCAAGACTCACCTCCTGCAAAGGAGTTGACTCCAAGTACCAAGACCAGTCGTCCTGGGCCAGCATCAGGCGACTCCAGTAGTCCGCCTGTCGGTATACCTGATGGAAGACCCAAGTCACGGCCGTGGCGTTGTCAGGCTGAATCTAGATCGGACGACCTAGCAACCTCCTTGATCACGAGGAGAGGCATAGCCTGATTGCCTAAAGTACTAGGACAAATAATGGTAGGACCGGGTCTACAGCACCTGGTATTCCCAGGTGGAACCCCACCCAGGTACTAACCAGGCCCGACCCTGGGTAGTTACTAAGGACAGACGAGAGCGGACGCATACAGGGAGGCGTGGCCGTAGGTTCACTCAAGTCCAGCGACTCTGGGCCGACTGGACCCCCCAGGGGCTCCCACAACACGAAAGGTTGGCGTCAGTCGTAATCAACGTCCACAAAAAGGAAGAGACTATTTCCCAGACCGAAGAACCAGGGATCTCAGCCACCAATTCAGGGAGACGCGGACTAGGTGGCGCACCTGAACCTGACGATTCAGAGACAAGAGATTTGTACCACTCGGACAGTATTTCCCCCTGGAAAAAAACACGTGCGTGGAACTGGGCATACGGTACCGCCTCGAAGGAGGCTACCCACAGACCTAGGATCTGCATGCAAATGGAGAGAAAACCGATTGCGTGATGCCAATGCCTACACCGCAGACTGAAGAGTCTGCAATTTCTCCAGGGAAAGAAAAAAGCCTACGCCACCGTGGAGTCCTACTCCAAAACTGAGTCGGAACCAGAACCGACTCCAAAAGTTTAACGCCCACCTGATTTCTCGGAGAGTCTGAAAAGCTAACGACACGACCACCAACTCTGAGTCAGAAAGTTGTCAAAGTAGCCCATGACGGCAAAGCCTCGCTGTTCCAACAAGGTTAGGATACCTTGGAGAAAACCTGTGGTGCAGGCGCCAGATCAAAAGGAAGGGCCACAACAGACAGTGGGCCTCCCCATCGCGAGGCACAGAAACCTCCGTGACTCGCGCAAAGTGGGACATGCATGTATGCATCCTGATGTCCAAGGATGCCAGAAAGTCCCCCAGATGGAGCGCAGCTACCACAAGGCATCTTAGGCCCCTGAGGCCCAAAATCGGACAGACCCTGTCCATCTTTGGGAACAGATATGGATAGAATCCCTCACACCTCTAGACCTGCAGGAAGGTAAAATTACCCCGCAGCCTAGCAAGTACCACACTGCCCCAAGGCAGACTGACAAGCCGGGAGAGGGAGACACGAGGGAAGAAATCAGTTTGGTGGATCGGAAGGAACCCTATCTAGAACTCCAAAGACACCATTTTGCAGACCCACAGGTCGGAGATCAGGGAGGTTCACCCAGTTGTGAACAGAAAGTCGACCCTCCACCCCAGAGACGGGCAGGGGAAGCTACATACATTGGCGGGTTCAGGTGCCGGCGCTATCGGCTTACGCACCCAGGGACGTTTTAGTCCCCCAGCTGAGCCTCCGCTGGGAGGGTTCGCCCGCGGACCCTGACTGACAAAAAATACCACTTTAGCGTGGGAAAAGGAAGGACCCGGCCGACGGCGGGGCTCCTTCCCCCTGGAAGTCAGAGGGAGGGCGAGTGCTCTTCCCTCCAGTGACATCTTGATAATGTCATCCAGCGAGGACCCAAAGGGTCTCCCACCCATAAAGGGTAAATCTGCCAGGGCGTATGTTAGAGGCCTAGCCAGCAGACCAGCGTTCCAACCCGAGAAGGCGGCAACCATCTCCAAGACCGAAGCCCTGGATACCAAGGGCGCGGCATCTAGTGAAAAACCCCAGACATAAACAAGGCACTGGACCAGCTGGGCAGTTAGCCTAATAACTTCAGGAGAGAGTCGGTGCTCCTCCACTGTCTGGTGCAAAAATGTTCACTCCGCGACTGGGACCCCAGCATAGTACAATAAGGCAGACCCCAGCATGGTAGACATGGAACGGGTCAGTACCTCAGATCATCTAACAGACAGATCCATACACGCGGGGTTCCCGCAATATGGGGGGGTGGTCACCTATACATGACCCCCGGAGGGTCCACCACCGGAGAAGAGGCCCACCTCTTGAAAGGGCTCTCCTAAAAGGGGCGGTGAGGGACTACAAAAAGCCCTCAGCGGCTTTTCTCATTCCGCAGTCAGGAATTAATAAAAGAGGGCACAGGAGGAAAAACCTACACAGAGTGGTCTGGTTTGCAAAAAAAAAAAAGACCGAGCCCTCAGCGGAAACCCAGCTGCACTATCCAGCTAAAGAGAGTCCCTCGCAGCAGTGAGAAGCGCACCCAATAATGCCTTATCCTGCAGACCCAGGTACCTGGTCCAGGCTCCATGACAGAGCATTCCCCAGGGGCTAACGGGGGGAGGAGGCACTCTTAACCCCCACCCGACCGCAGTCCCCACCCTGGCACCAAAAGGTCCAGGACCAACAATAAAAAGCACCCATGGCACCAAGCATCTGCTGACAGCATGTTGGGGAAGAGTCAGGTACAGACTCCAACGTTTAGCAATACATACACATGTTGTATATGTATACACAAAAAAACGGACGCTCCCAGGCCCTATGCAGGGCATCTCACCTCTTGCTGCACTGACCAGGTTATCCAGGGGGCTCACCTCGGGAGGGGACTGCCCAGCGCTGCCATCCGTCCGCAGCACACGGCGTGTGGGGAGAAAAGAACCTGTGAGGTAACTTGCGGCAGCCGAAGGGACCCGTGTGCGCCGTAGGATACAGCACTAGGGGCCAGGACCATCCAAAGATGGCCGCCGAGCGTTCAGAACACGGCCACAGGAAAATGGCCGACCGGAATTTAGCCTGCGCAGTGGTGCGGCTACGACAAAATGGCCGCCAATGGGGTTTTCAATACAATTGAAAAACCACCCAAAAAATGGCGCCAGCGTCAGCAGGATGGCGGCAAAATGCTGCATTTAAACAGCAAAAGCCTTTTAAGGCTTAAAATGTTCCAAAAAGACAAAGCCCCTCACAGGAAAGCCTTAGACAGACTTAGGCCAGATACACAGTCCCGGCAGGCCCCCCCCCCCTGACAATATACATGTTGTATATGTAAAAAAAAAAAATGTTTTTAGCAATGCAGCAGAGAGAAAAGAGCAGGGGAAGGGAAGAGAAGGAGGACCCCCGAACCCCAGGAATGCCCAGCCGTACCAACCCACCGAAGCGGGAGGGACTGTACTTACCCGTCCGAGCGAGGACTTGCTGACGCATTCCTGACAGACCTACAACCGCAATGGAGGTAGCCGTCGGCACGGTCCACTGTGAGTGAGGCAACACCACAGCCCAGTCATATGTAGACCTTGGAGCAAAGCTCACTGGCCACCCCAGGAGTCATGGGGTACGGCGTGGCAGACCAAGCCTCTTTGCATAGGTGTGCCCACGCTTGCTGGTCGGACTGAGCAGACTACAAGGATCTATAATATCCAGCCTGTCACTCAGCCGACAGTTGAAAGAAGATTCTTCAAGAAAAAGTGAAAATAAAATAAAATTTCTCCTCAGGGCGCTGGGCCCAAAAGGGAGCCATACGTCCTTTCTCCTTGCTAGGCAGAACGAAACTGAGGCTGCAAGCTGCAGTGAGGAGGGTTATGTCTGGAGGGACCGCCCCCTGGGCGGGGCTGTTCAACTCTGTTAATGTAACATGTATTTAACCATTTAACATGTTTCTGCCTAGTCCTCTCCTGTAAACAGGGAACATAACCCACTTGTCAAGACTTAAGGAGCGGTGTCCGTCCATGGACGATAAGAGAAAAATATTTTTATACGTTTAATGCGCTATGTGGAGCCATCATTATCTCTTGCATGTCGGGTGAATATGCTGATGACCTATGACCATTATTGGATGAGATTTATTGCTTAAAGATTGGATTTGTCTGAGCTGCGTGGTTGGAGTGAGAACTTTGATTACATGCTTTCAGTGATCCCCTGTCATAAGGGATCATAGCAAGTTGGTAAGGAGCAATTTCTACTGATTGGTGGAGGATTCATCACATTTTTGGACACATTAATTTGTCAGCCTTTGGATTTCTGCACAGAGCACTGGTGTTCAGCATTTATCGTTTAACTATTCAAGCACCTATGGACTATATTATTTAGTTTTTTTCCATTTTTCATTTATTGGTCACCAATATAATTTTATTTTATTAACTGGCATGAGACTGCTTGCAAACATGGTAACTGATGCTTTTATAACATTGGACATATTCGTTTTTTAATATTACTATACGCCATCAGTCACATATTAGTTTATTACTAGCCTGTTTTTGGTATTTATCATTTTGGTGATTGAATTCCCTTAAATAATATTTACATCACATGGTTAGGGGGGTAGCGCGATTATTTTTTTCTTTTTATGTGTTTTTCTGTACCAATTGTTTACATGTTAATTGCAGCTCCCAACTGAACAAACTGCAACTTAGCTTTATAGTTGTTCTTTTCTTTTTAGCACTTATTAAATTTGTTTTAAAAAACTGCACTAATAAGATGAAACCCCTACTGAGATCATTAAACTCAATTACAGTGTTTGAGGGCCAGTGTGTGCGCTTGAGGGATGCTAGGCATCTTTTGTCTCAGATGTACAGATTGATATTAGGCTCCCAAAAGAGTACAGTCCCCATACTTTGGAATGGGAAATAAATAAATAAGGAATTGTCAGATGAACAAATTGAAAAAAATGATTAAATCAACTTATCTTACATCTATAAGTTCGTATGTTCAGGTAATGGCCTATAAATTCATGACAAGGTGGTATAGGACACAAGTAAGGTTAAATCAGATGTACCCAGCGGCAGATGCCCGGTGTTGGAGAGGGTGTGAGCAAAGGGGTACATTTCTCCACTTGTGGTGGGAATGCCCCAGGATTAAAATATTCTGGGAAGCAATTGTACCGTGAATTGAGAGGTTGACCCCTACACCTATGGAGTTTATGCCCCTATGCTTCCTATTCCATGGAACGCCCGGCTCCATTAAAGCCTACAGGAAGGAGTATTATACCACACTTACTGAACGCAGCTAAATTATTAATCCCCAGATTTTGGAAACAGATCGCCTGCCCAACTCTAGTAGACTGGAAAAGGGCGGTCAATCGGATAATGGAAGCCGAAAGGTGGATTGAAGTAGTGAAGGACAAAAAAGGGGAATTTGAGAAGACATGGGCAGGCTGGATACAGTATGCACCTGAAATGGGCTGAGGATAAGAGACATGGAATAAGAAAGCAGGGGGCGTAGCAGACCCATAAGGACCCCAGACCCATAAGGACCCCAGTATAGTTGCTTATGGTTTTAGCTATAGAAGAATAAAGAGCCAAACCATGAACCTTGACCAGGATTGACTTATTTATGTTTCTTTTCTTTAATTCTTCTTTTCTTTTCTTTTTTCTCTCTTTCCCTCCCTCTCTCTCATTGACCTCCCTTAGAGCTTTTTTTTTACGGCTTTGATAGTGTGGAGTAAGAGGTCTGCCAGTAATTAGGAGAGAGAGAGGGAGTTCAGTCATGTTGAAATAGAGAGGGTAGGGATGGGAAGGGGGTGGAGGATAAGGAGTAGGGCACACACAGGAGAGGAGGGACTTAAAGTAGAATTAGGATAGAGGCTGTACACTGTCACCAAGAGGACATTACAGGTTTTTCTTCTTTTTTTTTTGGGTGGGGGATTATGGGTTTGTCACTTAAAGTTGGGGGAAAAGTAGGTTAGGAGGACCGCTTGCATGTAAACACAGCTGAAGATATTATTATCATAAGGTATAATTTTTTTTCTCTACTTCTTGAGTTTGTTTGCCGTTATTCAAGTTGAGGAATTAGGCCATAAGGGCTGCCACACACAATTACGGGCAATTAATATTCAAACACGAGGAACAAATATACATACACATTTTATATATATATATATATATATATATATATATATATATATATATATATATATATATATATATATGTGTGTGTGTGTGTGTGTGTGGGTGTGTGTATGTGTGTGTGTGTATTATATATATATATATATATATATTAGTGACAGGAAGTCAGGTAAATCTATGGGTGTTGTCACAGATGGGAGATACATTTCTGCCTTGTTTAGACAATACACCAATTATTATCGGGTGTCGGCTGCAGAAGTAGCCAGAACGGTTTAAGGGCGTTGGAAAACTTCAGCTGTTCAGAATGAGGCAATTAAGGCCTCTATAAGTAATCCAGAGGATTACTACTGATTGCTGCATCCTGAGGCTTTCTGAGTGAAGGAGAGCAGTAGCAGAAATACTTCTGAAGAGGTGAGGTGTTGTTGATTTTTGTGATAAAAATCAAAAAGAGACTATTGTTTTCTGCTGCAGGACCAGCAGTGTCTGCCCAGCACTAGGCTGTGCCAGACTCCATAGATAGGTTCCTGTGTGGTGAAGGTAGACGCCCCAAGTGGCCAGGGTTTATTTTATGTTTGATTTTGTTTATGCTGTTTGGATGCTTGCACTTGTTTCTAGCAAGATGGAAGTATAAACCAAAATCTTTGTTTTCAATCATCTTTCTGTATAAATTCAGTGTGTAGTGAACCCATCCAGGGGGTCACACACCCCGCTACCAAGCTAACCCCTTACAAAATATATATATTTTTCCACATAAAAAGAAAAAGACACACACCATGGGCATTAGTGGCCTCTTTGAAGTAGGAAGGTTTTTTTCTCCTTCCCTTTGCCTAAGTGGCATAGAAGGACACAGTAGAAGAACACACAATTTAAGTAGAAGGAATGGAGTGGGTAGGGACAGAGAAGACATACTCCACCACAGCCATGGATGGCGTGTGTGTGTGTGTGTGGGGGAGGGGGGGAGCCATTAATCTTATTTTAGGTTCCCTTATTTATTTATTTTTTTTCATTCTTTCCTTTTTCTCTTTTTTCTCCTTTTTTTTATTTTTCTTTTGATAAGACAATTTTGTATCTAGTTCTTTTCTGCAATGTTCATTTGTGTCTTTTATGTAAACGATGGAACATAAGAATGTACAATGCTGAATGGAAAGTTGAAGTTAATAAAAAAAAAAAAATTTGATTATTAAAAAAAAGTGACGTAAAAGCAACAATTTCCACCTGAATTCCGGGTTGGCCAGTGAATGGGGGAAGTACGGGTGCTGCAGAAGTGGTGGGCTCCCAATTAGGATTGGCAAATTTTGCAGGAATGGACACTATGAGCACGACAGGCCTGTCTGTCTTGTTGGTGGCTGCGGGACACTACTTGTGCTTGCCACCTTTAACTGCACTTATGGGACTCGAAACGTGATACTGCAGGCCTGGATGTACGACCAGTGTGTACTAGGCCGCTGGTGCTTGCCAGTTCACCAGAAGGATGAGCGGCACTAGTACTTCTCTGCTTTATACGAGAGCCCTGCGGTTCTTGCACCTCAACAAAAGCAGAAGAAGAATGGGGTCGGGTATGCCTGACCTTGGCAGGGACCACAACTCCGTCATCAGAGCTATCTGTCATGGAGCCACTGTCGACTACAGGATCATATTCTGAGCCCGAATCGGACAGATGAGGGACTTCCTCTTCACTATCTGTCATGCTCAGAAATGTGTAGGCCTCTTCACTGGTGTAACTTTGATTTGCCATTCTGGGCTCTAAATTTACTGGTACACTAGTAGGATTCACAGGAAACAAAGCTCCTAAACTGTCAGCAACTGTATCAAGCGCTACCAAAATACAGGATTTTTAATACCGCTTACCTGTGAAATCCTTTTCATGGAGTACATCACGGGACACAGAGCCATTCATTACATAATGGGTTAAGGGTCACCAACGGTGATTGGACACTGGCACAAACAATTGAAGACAGTTCCTCTCCATATAACTCCTCCCATCAGGGAAGTACCTACGTTTTGTAGCAAGAAATAAGGTTCCCATAAGAAGGGGGGGACCTCTGTGTCCTGTGGTGTACTCCAAGAAAAAGGATTTTACAGGTAAGCCGTTTTTTTAAATCCCGTTTTCTTTATCGTACACCACGGGACACAGAGCCATTCATTACATAATGGGACATCCCAGAGCAATGCTCAATGAAGGGTGGGGAGACGCAGAACAAGCAGGCCGCTACAGACAAGGAAAATGTGTGGACTGAAGACCAAATTGCAGCTTTACAGATCTGGGCCAACAAAGCCTGGTGATGCACTGCCCATGAAGCACTTATCGCCCTGGTAGAGTGCGCCCTAACAGAAAAAAGGAGTTCTGTTCTTTAAACGATAGGCTTATTTAATTGTTTGTTAAATACAACCTGGAGATAGTGGATTTTTATGCCGCTTGTCCCCTCTGGGGACCATCTGGCAAAAAAAACTTCTGTCTTGCGTATGTATCCAAGCGGCTGCCTGCAGATACACCTTTACTGCTCTCACTAGATCTAGAGTGCAATAATTTTTGTCCTGATTTAAATGAAAAGCCGACACCCACCTTAGGTAAAAAGGCAGGAGGGGTCGTAGTACAATTTTGTCTTTGTGACAAATTAAATAAGGCTTTTTTTGCAAGAAAAGAGCTGCTAATTCAGATACTCTTCTAGCTGAAGAGATAGCAATCAAAAAGGCCAATTTCCTGCTTAAAAGGATCAGCAGGATCTGGCGAATAGGTTCAAAAGGTTGCTTCTGCAATACTAAATTCAGATCCCATGGGCACAAGGGAGACTTGACTGGCGGATTGACCCACAGTACCCCCTGAATGAAAGTCCGAACTACGGAATGAGATGCCAGCAGTCTTTGAAAGAAGACTGATAGAGCCGATATTTGACCCTTACTGGTACGAAGGGCCAATTTAATATTCACTCCTAGCTGGCAAAAGGCAAGAATCCTACTTATGTCATCTTTGAGGATTCCATTTCTTGGTTTCACACCAGGAAACATATGCCTTCCAGACTCTATAGTAGATAAGCCTGGAGGCTGGCTTTCTAGAATTAAGGAGTGTAGAAAGAACTGGACCTTATATCCCTTGTTTTTTCAAAATGTGGGTCTCAGCAGTCAAATGTAGCTTTGGTAAGGAAGGATGGAACACTGGACCATGCAACAGCAGGTTGTGACGAAGTGGAAGCTTCCAAGGTCTTCCTACCGCCATCTTTATGATTTCGGTGTACCAGGGCCTTCTGGGCCACTAGGATTACTGGAATTCCTTCCTTCTTGATCCTGCAAAGTAGCCTTTGTAAGAGAGCGATCATCGGAAACGCATAGACCAGAAAAAAATTGATTCCTGTTGAGCCTGGAGGCTAGAAGATCTACATCCGAGGTCCCCCATTTCTGGCCTATGGCCTGAAAGATGCCGGGGTGGAGAGACCACTCTCCTGGTAATAGTTACTGGCGACTCAGATCGTCCGCTTGCCAGTTTTCTACCCCTGGAATGAAGATTGAAAAGAGACAAGGAATGTTCTTCTGCCCATGTCAAAATCTGATTCACCTCCTTCTGAGCACCCTGACTGCAGGTGCCTCCTTGGTGATTGATGCAAGCTACTGCAGTAGCATTGTTGGATTGAAGCCGAACTGAGTGGCCCTGTAACCTGTGTGTTCAGGTTCTGAGGGCCAAGTATACTGCCCGCATTTCCAGTATGTTGATGGGCAGGCTCCTTTCGGTTTTGACCCAGGTTCCCTGGGCTGAAGCTTCTTCTAACACTGCTCCCCAGCCCATTAGGCTGGCATCCGTAGACACCACCTTCCAGGTGACTGGGAGAAAGGATCTTCCTTTCCGCAGGCTCTTGGTTTTCAACCAAATGAAACTTTGGCACACTTGTGGAGATAGGCGCATGGGTAAATCCAGAGCTTAGATCTTCCTGTTCCAGGCGGCTAAAATACTGCCTTGAAGTAGTCTCAAATTAAACTGGGTGTAAGAGACAGCCTCGAAGGAGGCTACCATCTTCCCTAATAACCTCATACAAAGGCGAATAGATGGTATTTTCTTTGACCTTGTGGATCAGGTACTTTAGCGACTTGATCTTTGGCTTTGGTAGGAATCAGTGGCGGCTGGTGCTCTATTTTTTTGGGGGGGCGCAAACAAAACCCCAGTCAGGCCCCCCCCCCCCCCCGCCACTCGCAGACAATGGGACCTGCAGACAGACAGAGAGACAGATAGATAGATAGACAGACAATAAAACAAATAGATAGATAGATAGATAGATAGATAGATAGAGATAGATAATTAGATAGATAAATAGATAATTAGGCAGATAGCTATAGATAGATAGATAGATAGATAGATAGATAGATAGAGGGAGGGGGAGGGAGCGAGAGATAGAGCTATATATAATTAGATAGATAATTAGATAGACAGACAGACAGATAGATAGATAGATAGAGAGACATAGCTAGATAGAGCTATAGATAAATAGATAATTAAACAGATAGATAGATGGAGGGAGGGGGAGAGAGATAGAGCTATAGATAATTAGATAGATAGATAATTAGACATACAGATAGATAATTAGACAGACATATAGATATAGATAATTAGATAGATCGATAGATAGATAGATAGATAGATAGATAGATAGATAATCAGACAGACAGATATAGATAGATAATTAGATAGATAGATAATTAGATAGATAGATAGATAGACAGACAATTAAACAGATAGAGAGAGACAGAGAAAGAGAGAGAGAGAGGGAGAGCGATAGATAGATAGATAGATAGATAGATAGATAGATAGATAGATAGAGCTGTAGATAGATAAAGAGATAGAGCTGTAGATAGATAAAGAGATAGAGCTGTAGATAGATAATTAAACAGACAGATATATAGATATAGATAGATAGATGGATATAGATAGATAGATAGATAGATAGATAGATAATCAGACAGACAGCTAGCTATAGATAATTAGATAGACAGACAAATAGATAGATAGAGACATAGAGATATAGATAGATAGATAGATAGATAGATAGATAGATAGATAGAGACATAGAGCTATAGATAGATAGATAGATAATTAAACAGACAGACAGATAGATATAGATAGATAATTAGATAGATAAATAGATAATTAGGCAGATAGCTATAGATAGATAGATAGATAGATAGATAGATAGATAGATAGATAGATAGATAGATAGATAGATAATTAAACAGACAGATAGATATAGATAGACAGACAGATAATTAGATAGATAATTAGACAGAGGTAGCTAATAGATAGATAGATAGATAGATAGATAGATAGATAGATAGATAGATAGAGAGAGAGAGATAGATCTATAGAGAGAGAGAGAGATAGATCTATAGAGAGAGAGAGAGAGAGAGATAGATAGAGCTATAGATAGATAGATAGAGCTATAGATAGATAGATAGAGACATAGATAGATAGAGACATAGAGCTATAGATAGAGAGATAGATAGATAGATAGAGACATAGATAGATAGAGAGAGAGAGAGAGAGAGATAGATCTATAGAGAGAGAGAGAGATAGATCTATAGAGAGAGAGAGAGATAGATCTATAGAGAGAGAGAGAGATAGATCTATAGAGAGAGAGAGAGATAGATCTATAGAGAGAGAGAGAGATAGATCTATAGAGAGAGAGAGAGATAGATCTATAGAGAGAGAGAGAGATAGATCTATAGAGAGAGAGAGAGATAGATCTATAGAGAGAGAGAGAGATAGAGCTATAGATAGATAGATAGAGACATAGATAGATAGAGACATAGAGCTATAGATAGAGAGATAGATAGAGATAGATAGATAGATCTATAGATCGAGAGATAGATAGATAGAGCTATAGATAGAGCTATAGATAGAGCTATAGATAGATAGATAGATAGATCTATAGAAAGAGAGATAGATAGATAGAGCTATAGATAGATAGAGCTATAGATAGATAGATAGATAGATAGATAGATAGATAGATAGATAGATAGATAGATAGATAGATAGATCTATAGAAAGACAGATAGATAGATAGATAGATAGATAGATAGATAGATAGATATGGCTATAGATAGATAGATAGATAATTAAACAGATAGACAGACAGACAGAGAGAGAGAGAGAGAGAGAGAGAGAGAGAGAGAGAGAGAGAGAGAGAGAGAGGGGGGACAGGCAGGACAGTCAGATAGATTAGATAGACAGACAGAGATGAGAGATTTGTAAAGCACAGCTGCAGGACGCAGGTACTCTAAGCCCTCACACACATACAGGAGATGTGAAGCACGGCACCCTCCCCCTCCCTCCTGTCCTCTCTCAGTCCGATCACAGTACAGGCTGAGCATACAGCATAAGGTGCTGGACATGATGGGGTGGACAGGGACACTGGACAGGACAGACAATGAGACAAATAAAGTATTTTAATAAAGTTAATTACCTTAGTCCTCCTGGAGTCAAAAGCGAAGTAACACTGCCCTGGGGAAAGCACCGCCCATTTCCTTCTGCAGTGAGGAAGCAGCAGGACCCAATTAGAGAGGAGAGTGGAGACACTGGAGAGTGATTGGCTCATGGCGCACAGCACATAGCCACAGAGCTTAAAAAAAAACTGCAAATGAAGCGTCTTGCCTGCTGCATTGGCATGACGCTTCAATGATGCTATAGCAGTGCTCCGAGTCTTTGACCGGCGCTCACCCTGAACATGCACTGTCTTAAAGGACCTTTTTTTTTTCTTAAAGGGCCCAAAAACATTTTTTTTTTTTTTTTTTTTTTTTACTGGCTTTGGGGAGAGGGGGGGCGGCGCCCATGCGCCCCCTATGGACGGGCCGCCACTGGTAGGAATACCCGGCTTTGGGCTGTGTCTATGATCATGCCCAAGTACTCTACCCTTCTTTGGGCTTGTAGAGAGGATTTTTGTAAGTTTACAATCTATCCTAAATGCTCCAGGTATTTTATTGTGGTGAGCACAGTGTGATCTAATCCTGCCACTGACTGATCTATCACAAGTATATCGTCTAGATAGGCTGTTATCGCTATGCCTTGTGCTCTGAGATTTGCCAACAGAGGGGCTAGTACCTTTGTAAATACCCAGGAAGCAGTAGCCACACCCAATATGTAATGAATGGCTCCGAGTCCCGTGGTGTACGATAAAGAAAAAACTATTAGCGATGGCAGGGATCAGGCCTGACTCTGCAAACGCTGCAGTTATGTGTTTAGTGCTTTGTAAGTGACAGTGATCGATCAATACTGGGTGGGCTGGGCTGGGCAGAGGGGCAAAACGCAGGTGCTAGCAGGTATCTGGGCTGATCTCACCAACCGTGCATTTTGGGGAACCCTAAACTGCTGGGGACACTAGTATAGTTCTGATCAGATCAGCTATTGATCCATTAACCACTTCCCGCCCAGTCAATTGGAGATTGACGTCCGGGAAGGGGTTCTGAAATCCTGACTGGACGTCTATTGACGTCCTGCAGGATATCATGCCGCGCGCGCCTGTGGGGGCGCGCAGCGCGGCGATCGATGATGCGGGGTGTCAAACTGACACCCTGCATCTCCAAACTCTGTAAAGAGCCTCCGGCGCGCGCGGCATGATATCCTGCAGGACGTCAATAGACGTCCAAAAAATAAAAAATAAATCGCAGAGGTGATCAAATACCACCAAAAGAAAGCTCTATTTGTGGGAAAAAAGGAAGCCAATTTTGTTTGGGTACAGTGTAGCATGACCGCGCAATTGTCATTCAAAGTACAACAGTGCTGAAAGCTGAAAATTGGCTTGGGCGGGAAGGTGCGTAAGTGCCTAGTATGGAAGTGGTTAAGATACTATACCACTGTGTGCATGGGTGTTAGCGCTACTGGCACTAATCTGACGCTGCCTGGGGCAACACAGTCCCTAAAACCTAACCGTTATTACCCGTCGGGCGATAAAACCCTTATTGGGTAATAAACGGCGGGTGCTCTGACGCTATAAAAAACAAACTAACCAACATCACCCGTAACACTTATACGGTGATCACTGGTGAAAGGGGGTGAAAGGGTTAACTAGGGGGCAATCAGGGGGTTAAAACCTTTATTAGGTAATATATGGTGGTACCTGACGCTATAAAAACCTGATGGTGAACCTAAATAGCTAACTGGCTAATTAGTGTCACCAGTGACACTAATACGGCGATCAGAAAAAAGATTGCTTAGTGACAGGGGGTGAAAGGGTTAAATCAAGGGGTTAAACCTTTAATGGGGGGGTTAGGTAGACCTAAAGGGGTCTACCACCAACTGCCCTAACACTTTTTACAGTCACAAATGACACCAAATGCAGTGATCAGTAAAAAAAAAAAAAAATAACACTGCAATCGGTGACACTGTGACTGGGGGTGTAGGGGATGATCAGGGGGGAAAAGTGTGCCTACGTGTCTTGGTGTCAGTGGTCTGTTGGTGCAGCTTACTGTGAGATGTCTTCTCTCCTCTGCGCTGGATGAAAAGACTGACACGAGGAGAGTGACATCACTTCCTCTGCTTCTGTTTACAGTTACAGAAGCAGAGGAAGGTTCTCATTCCTCAAAAGCGATGAATCATGAATCAATGGCCTCCCCCTCAGCATGGATCGCTCCTGCAACGATGCCGACCGCCTCAGGCACCGGTGGGTCGTCACTCTGCCTGCCCTGCCATTCTGCCGACAAATATCGTCGCTAGGCGGTCGACAAGTGGTTAAACATCACAACCTACCTGAGTATTGTTGCTGACCATGTCCATCACTTTATGACTACAGTGTACCCATCTTCTGATGGTTACTTTCAGCAGGATAATGGAGCATGTCACAAAGCTCAAATCATCTCAAACTGGTTTTCTTGAACAGGACAATGAGTTGACTGTACTTCAATGGGCTCCACAGTCACCAGATCTCAATCCAATAGAGAACCTTTGGGATGTGATGCAGCCGACAAATCTGCAGCAACTGTGTGATGCCATTATGTCAATATGAACCAAAATCTCTGAGGAAGGTTTCCAACACCTTGTTGAATCTACACCATGAAGAATTAAGGCAGTTCTAAAGGCAAAAGGGGGCCCAACCTGGTACTAGCAAGGTGTACCTAATAAAGTGGCTGGGCTACATACAGACAGTGGATATAAAAAGTGTACACACGCCTGTTAAAATGTCAGGATTCTGTGATGTAAAAAAAAAAATGAAACTAAGATAAATCTACATGGCACATCTTGACGTGTCAATATTTGACCTCTCTGCAACAAATACTCCAAAACTGTCAGGTTGCAAGAGCATCTCCTGTGCACAGCCCTCTTCAGATTACCCCATCGATTTTCAATCAGATGCATGAATGGGCTCTGGCTGAGCCATTCCAAAACTTTAATCTTCTTCTGGTGAAGCCATTTCTTTGTTAATTTGGATGTATGCTTTGGGTCGTTGCCATGCTGAAAGATGAAGTTCCTCTTCATGTTCAGCTTTCTAGCAGAAGCCTGAAGGTTTTGTGCCAATAATGACTGGTATTTGGAACTGTTCATAATTCCCTCTACCTTGACTAAGGCACCTGTTCCAGGTAAAGAAAAACTGCTCCAAAGCATGATGCTGCCACCACCATGCTTCACTGTGGATATGGTGTTCTTTTGGTGATGTGCAGTGTTGTTTTTGCACCAAACATATCTTTTGGAATTATGGCCAAAAAGTCCAACCTTGGGTTTCATCAGACTATTCCCACATGCTTTGGGGAGACTTCAGATGTATTTTTGCAAATTTTAGCTGGGCTTGGATGTTTTTCTTCATATTTTTGGCATTCTCAATTCCTTGGATATCTTTTTAAATCACTTTCCTGTTTTATACAGTTCAACTACCCTTTCCCGCAGATCCTTTGACAATTATTTTGCTTTTCCCATGACTCAGAATCCAGAAACGTCAGTGCAACACTGGATGAAAGATGCAAGGATCTGTCAGGAGTCTATAAACTCATTGACCTTTTATATATACACACACACACCAATTACAATCAAACAGATCACAGGTGATGATGGTTACCTTTAATAGCCATTCAAACCCCTTTGTGTCAACTTGTGTGCATGTTATTAGGCCAAAATCACCAAGGTATGTAAACTTTTGATCAGGGTCATTTGGGTAGTTTCTGTTGTGATTATGATTTAGGAGTAAAACACAGTTGATTGATAAAAAATGGCTTCAACCAAACACGAACCATGAGTGAAAGAAAAAAGTATTTGTGTTATTTATATTCTCTGAAAAATGGCCAAAAAAAATCATAAAATTCTGCCAGGGTATGTAAACATACGAGAACATGATGGGGTGTGACATCAGGGGCGTGGCCTCCGAAAGACTTCACACAGTGACCCAGCCCCATGCCACTATAAGTAGTGGCACACCACGCACCCAGACCCGGCGGATAGGAGGCGGAAGACCGACAATCAATGGCCAAGGTTGGTTGGGAAGAGGCCCTTGTCCTCATCAACATGGAGACAAGGTGCTTTGGGGTGGGGGGGCACAGGGCCCTCCATGTTGAAGGAATGCGGCCCGATACAGTTCGCTTTTTCTGTATGGTTTAGGAGATATCCCCTTGTCTCCTGCATGTGCCGATGTAAATCGGCACATGCACACTGGGGCAAACTGAAGCAATAGCATCTATGTGCCGTTGCTTCAGTCTGTATGCCGTTACTGGCAGCTCCCGCATGCATGCGGCTCTGGACAATCACAGCGCTGGAGCCACAAAGTAAACCCCGGGCTACATGTCAGCAGCTGGAGGAGGAGACGAGGACCGCTGCGGGGGCTTCGATGTGAGGCAATACATAATGAGCTAGTATTCTATGCATACTAGCTCATTATGCCTTTGTCCTGCAGGGATTTTTTTAGTTGGGTTTACAGCCACTTTAATATAAGATACATATTTTAAAAGATTTGAAAGAACTTTTGAATTACCATACCATGCTAAAGCTTGTATAAATTTTACTGACTAGGTATTAATCTACATTAGGAAAAAGCAACATTAAAAATAAAAAGCTGAGAAACATAAGAAAAAAAAATGACAAGCAAATTATAGATTTCCTTTGGATGAACCCAGAACTTGTTAAAGTATCAACTTACCAAATATTTGCACACAGACATTCTTACAAACACAGCAAGAATTGCACTTCCCACAAGTCTAAAAATGCGGAAAGAGTCCATTTCATCTACTCCATTGCTACTGTCAGGAACTGACTTCTCACTATTGAGCTGGTTTCTAAGTTTCATTGCTTCATCAAATCTTGTTAAGTACTGGTTCAAGCCTCTTGGCGTAGACTCTGAAGTAACATCTGCTCTGTTTCGGAGTCCATTGCTATCTTTTCTAAAATCAGAGTCCTCTACAAATGGTGCCGTGCCTTCTCCACAAGAGTGCTCAGTATCACCAGAAATTACAATCGCTCTCTTAGGCAATGATGACGGTAACGGTAGAGAGCTTGGTTTGTCAAGTCTTCCAAGTCGAAGTTCATCTAAAAAAACAAAACAAAAAAAAATGTTTCTTCGCAATGCTCATAAAGAATAGGCAAATAAATGGTATTTTAATGTGTGTTAGTACAGCATCCAGTACAATGATTAAGGAAGCCTGCAAGACAGCATGACAATGGTAAACCAGAAGCACCCTGTGGTTTTCAGCATCATGCCTATACAAAAATAGCCGGCTGCTGGCCGGATCGACAGGTCTGTTTAATTAAATCTAATAAATAAAGGAAAGACAAAAAAAATTGACTTTTTTGTATTCACCGTAAAATCCTTTTCTCCATCGTCCATGGACAGACACAGCTCATTAAATCTTGACATTTGGGTTATGTTCCTGTTCATAGGAGAGGACTAGGCAGAACATGTTAGTTATCTTAAAACATGTAACTTTAACAGAGTTGAACAGCGGCCAGGGAGCGATCCCTCCGGTCATAACCCCTCACCCTGCAGAATGCAGCTCAGTTTGTCAAAAAGCAGTACAAACTTAAAAAGGAGGGGTGGGTGCTGTGTTCGTCCATGAATGACAGAGAAAAGGATTTTACGTTGAGTACAACAAAAAAAAAATCTTATTTTCTCTTATCGTCCATGGACGGACACAGCTCCTTAAATCTTGACATTTGGGACATCCCCAAGCAGTGTCAAAAAAATGAGGGGTGGGAACAGCAATCAAAAATCAACTTCACCCCAAACAAGCAGAGCTCCTCAACGGAGGAGTTGCAAACTCAAAATGCTGCCTGAAAAACCTTGCGGCCGAAGGAAGCATCTGAAGATGCACTCAAATCAACCTTGTAAAATTTGGAAAAAGTGTGAATGGACGACCAAGTCGCCGCTTTACACACCTGTGAAACAGACGCTTGATGTCGGAAAGCCAAGGAAGCACCAATGGCCCTGGTCGATTGCGCCGTGACAGGGTAAGGAGGCGCCCGCCCCTTAAGGGCGTAGGCCTGGATGCCGGTCTGCCTGATCCACGAGAAATAGTGGTTGGTGAGACTGCCAGGCCCTTCTGTGGACCAGACACCACCATAAACAGTGAGTCCGACCTCCGGAAAGAAGCCGTGGCAGACAGGTACACCCACAGAGCACGTACCAAATCCAAGGTATGTAGCGCAGCCTCTTTGGGTCGAGGACACAAGGAATGAAGTACAATGTCCTCGTTCAGGTGAAAAGCTGGAACTACCTTCGGAAGAAAGGAAGGCTGCAGGCGTAGCACCGCTTTATCCTTGTGGAGGACCAAGTAAGGAGACTTGCAAGACAAGGCCGCCAACTCAGAAACACGTCTGACAGATGTAATGGCTACTAGAAAAGCCACTTTCTCAGAGAACGCCAAGAGAGGAATATCTCTGATGTTCTCAAAAGGGGGCTCCTGAAGAGCTGAGAGCACCAGATTCAAACCCCATGGAGGAAGCGCTCGTCTAATCAGGGGAAGCACATGTTCAAACCCCCTGCACAAAAGTACCTACCAGCGAGTGGGTCGCCAAGGGTGGTTGAAAGAAAACAGCCAAGGCTAAAATCTGTCCCTTAATGGTGCTTAAGGCAAGTTTCTGATCCACTCCACGCTGTAAAAACAGCAGGACCCTGGAAACCGAATACGTCCATATTGTACCCCGAAGTGACCACCTCGCAGACCCACTGGTCGGAGAGCAGGGAGGTCCACCGAGCTGCAAACTCGCAAAGCTGTCCCCCCACCCTTGGTTCGGGCAGGGCTAAAACTTCATGCGATAGCAGGCTTGTTAGGCTTACACACCCAGGGACGCTTCTGTCCCCCAGCTGGAGCCTTGTCAGTCTGGGAAAGTTTGGCGGCTGACCCTGACTGATGAAAATGCCGCTTCTGCGTGGAATAGGAGGGCCCCGGCTTACGGCGCGGCTCCTTCCCCTTAGAGGACTGCGGGAGAAGAAGTGTGCTCTTATCTCCAGTGACATCCTTAATAATGTCGTCCAGTGAAGTACCAAAAAGCCTCCCACCTTTGAAGGGCAAATCTGCAAGAGCTTTTTTGGATGCTTGGTCAGCGGACCAGCATTTCAGCCAAATCAGGCGGCGCAGTACCACCGCAGATACAGAGGCTCTGGAGATCAAGGGGGCAGCATCCAGAGTGGCATCACAGACATACACAAGGCCCTGTACCAATTGGTCAGCCAGCCTTACACATTCTGGAGGAAGCTGATGCTCCTCTACTGTCTGTTGCAAAAACTTTCCCATTCAGTGAAAGTCGCAGCTGACCCCAGCATGGTGAACATGGAGCGGGTCACCGCTTCGGATCTCCTATTAGTAGAATCCTTAAAGGCTGGGGTCCCCTCTACCGGGAGAGTGGTTACCTTATTTAGCCAAGAAACCGGGTGTCCACGAACGGAGGAGAGGCCCATTTTTTCAAAAGGCTCTCCTCAAAAGGATAATGGACCACAAAAGGACTTCTGCGGCTGTTCCCATTTCTTATCTATGATCTTATCAAAGAAAGTAACATAAGGAAAAACTTTTACAGAGCGGTTAGATTTGTGTCACCCAAATGACAGACCCCTCTGTGGCAGTCCCAGCTGCATCTTCCAGCTTGAGACAAGTCCCTCACAGCATCAATAAGTGCACTCAAAAGTGCCCTGTCTTGCACTGACCCGGACAAGGGATCCTCCTCACCAGGGAGGTCCTGGTCCTCATCCTCTGTCATGCTAGAACCGGGGTCCTGAAATCGCAGCAAGGACCGAATCTGAGTCAGAGCATTCACCAAAAGATCGCGGGGAGGGGGGGCTTGGGGGATCTTTTCCCCCCTTACGCCCGCATGCCGCTTCTACCCTGGTAACAAATGATTCCAGGACTGCCGACAGCATATCTATGGGAACCGCAGGTGCAGAGGCACCATTTGCTGCCTCTGGCAATTTAGGGGAAAAGGCCAGATATTGACTCCATTATCACCCACTGACCGCCCTCAAGGACTAAGTGAAAAACACTTAAGTCCACCCTCCTTGCTGCACCGACCGGGGGGGGGGGGCTAAAAACTGAGGCTAATGGGCTGTGCTCTGTTCAGAAAGCCAGTGATGGAGACCAAAAGCCACCCCAAAATGGCCACCAGACGCCTCAGATAAAACGGTGCGGACCACAAGAAAATGGCCACCCGCAATACCGACCTGCGCCACAGCACGGGCACGACAAATTGGCCACCAATGGAAATTTTCAATAGAGAAAGCAGGCACACTAAAAATGGCGTCTGCGCTGCAAAAAATAACGCCCAAGCCACGGGATGTGAACGAGAAGGCCGTGCAGAGACTTCCCAGGAGACCGACCCCCCTCACAGAAAGCGGACCCCAGCGACCCACAGGGACCATGAGCCGCCCCCCCCACAGGTACACCCCGGTTGCAGCGGGCCCTAGGGCAGGAGGGAAAAGGGCGACAGAGAGCAGGGAAAGGCAGGACAGGAGAACCCCTTAATCCCGGGAATGCCCAGCTGTTCCATCCTGCAGGAAGAACCGTACTTACCTGTCCTTGCGAGGACTTGCTGGCGTGTCCCTGACAGACCCACAACCGATGGTACAGAGTAGCTGTCGGTCTGGTCCACTGTGAGTGAGACAACAGCAGCCCAGTCATATGTGGACCCCGAAGCATATGCTCACCGGCCACCCCTGGAGCCATGGGGTATGTCGCGGCCGACCCAGCCCATAGCCAAGGACTGCTCACGCTCGATGGCCAGACTGGGAGACCACAAGGATCTATAATATCCAGCCTGTCACCCAGCCGGCAGTTGATAGAAGAATCACAAAAATTAAATAAATACAAATTAAAAAATGTCTTCAGGACTCTGGGCCCAAAAGGGAGCCACGTCCTTCTAGTCTGCTAGGCAGAAAAAAACCGAGCTGCATGCTGCAGGGTGAGGGGTTATGACCGGAGGGATCACCCCCCCTGGGCGGGGCTGTTCAACTCTGTTAAAGTTACATGTTTTAAGATAACTAACATGTTCTGCCTAGTCCTCTCCTATGAACAGAAACATAACCCAAATGTCAAGATTTAAGGAGCTGTGTCCATCCATGGACGATAAGAGAAATATATATCTCTGCGCTGTGGTGAAGTAGCCACTTTCACAGATAAGTAATATACCCAACTTATAAACAATATTCACAAAATGTGTAGCGTTTCGTCCAATTGGATTTTTTTGGACTTTATTTTCACTCACAAACTGTTTGGCGCAAATAAATAAAGGGCTTACCAATGACTTATTAGTAACAGAAAGCACAACAATTTATCAATTTGGTGCTTGAACTTACAACACTAAGATTTGAAAGTCAATGTTTCCATCCACCAACCTATCCCTAATCCATAGGGCCGATTTACATTTCAGCGCCAATCAGCTGTGCTTTAAAAAAATACATGTTATTCTGCATTGTGTTAAGGCAGCCCATACATTTTTAGTAGGCTTCCAACACAACACAATGCAGGCAAAAACAGACATGTGTCACTTTTTGTGATGCAACACATGGGGGGTGTGGTATGACTTAACGGTCACAGCTACTGCACAGTCATGTAATGCATTATTTTTTTCCAGCCCAAGCTATTTCAAATATTCAGGCAATTTAAAGTTCCTCAATCATCAAAAACAATGGTAACTGTGAAGGACTTTTATGCAATTGCCTATATGCTTCAGTCTAATTCTCTCCCTGCTAGTTTAAGGTCTGTGTGTTGTGTGAAGAAGACCTGTGTATTGTATCGTCAGGCTAAATGATTAGATAAGTGGCTCATGTTAATTATTCTGATTGCTTCATTGTGGTAATTACCTCTTCTATATGCGGGGCCAAGCTGTCTAGATAACGTATTCTGTTACAACTAGTAATTAACTTCACTGATGTCATTATCTAAAGAAATGTGTCTACCTATAATCTGTATGGAAGCCCCAGTTTGTGAAAAGGGGGTGGAGATTTCATTGTTCTTTGATTGATGATTAGCTTGTAAACTGTATATATAACTAGGAGAATGCTGCCATTAAAGTGTGTCTTGTTCCAGCATTAAGCTTGGGCTAATGTGTGGATTATTCTGTGATTTTCTTTTATGGGAAGAAGGGACTGCTTGACGGGGATGATTTCCACTACCGTCACAACTGGTTAGCAGCAGCGGGATTTTCCCTTCTACTCTCCTTTACACCAGGATTCCAAGCAGACACTGGGAACAGTGAATGGAAGGCTGGTACACCCTGCTTAAAAGAAATACACTGAAAGAACTACTGGAAGTTCGTGGAAGGATTGCTAGCAACAAAATCAAGCGGGTCATCATAGCAGAATTAATGGAGCTAGACCAGGAGAACTTGGTTGCAGCAATGCCAGCAGTACAAGAGATGGAGACACCAGTGATTCAGGAAGAGGAATCACCAGCCAACAAGCTAATGAGAGAGAAGCTAGCATGGTTCGGTCCAAACCCAACGGCGGATGTGGTGCTGAAAGTGATGGACCCGTTAGCGGAGGAGGCTAAACAAATAAGAGACGCAGAGCTACAGGAGGCTAAACAAATAAGAGACGCAGAGCTACAGGAGGCTAAACAAATAAGAGACGCAGAGCTACAGGAGGCTAAACAAATAAGAGACGCAGAGCTACAGTTAAAACTGGCAGCAGTCCAACAAGCAGCCGCACATTCTCCGAACAGTGAGTACAGCACAGCAGACACAAGGAAGATTCCGTTTAACGCTTTTAAAGCTTTTGATGAAAAAGACTGTGAAATTGATAACTACCTGGCAGATTTTGAGCGACAATGTAACCTGCACCGAATAGCTAGAGGAGAGTGGGTTTCAATATTGTCAGGCAAACGGTCAGGCAAAGCTTCTGATGCTTTCCGGACCGTGCCAGAGCAGGAGATCCATAGCTACGCCAGGGTTAAAGAAGTGCTCCTGGCTCGTTATGCAGTAACCCCAGAGTCCCACCGACAGTAGTTCAGGGACTCACGCAAAACCACGAAAGACTCTTACGTGGAATGGGCATGCCAGTTATCCCTGTCGGCCTCTAAATGGGTTAACAGCAGCCAGGCCACCACCGCAGAGGACATTTTGCAACTAATGCTCCTGGAGCAATTTTACAATCACATCCAGACGGATGTCAAAGACTGGGTGAGAGATGGCAGGCCCATGACTCTACCAGAGGCCGCTAAGTTAGCGGATGAATATGCGGATACTCGCAAGATGAACCAGGTCACACCACAGGTACAACCTCCACAACCAACGGCGCCCTCACACCCACCAGCCGCTAGATACCAACCTCCTAACAGATCGGTGACATCTAGCCCTCGCTATCCACGCTAGGAGGACAACAAACAACGCTGCTTCCGGTGCAAACAGCTGGGTCACTTCAAGCAGAATTGCCCCATGAACGACAACACCAGGTCAAATTGGTCTCAACCTGGGTACCGCCCACCAGCAGCAGCCCATTGTGTAGACTCAGCTTGGGATCCCCAGGAGCTGGGTCGGGAAGAACCATTGGGCACCCCTTACGAAGCCCTCATGGTACAATCTGTTATTACGGACAACAGGGAACACCATTGTCAGCTGGTCATGGGTAACGGAAAAACCACCCGGGGATTAAGAGACAGCCGGGTGGGCGACAGCCATGAGCCGGAGGGGCCCTGGAGGGAGCTGGGCAGAAAGAGGCACCGCCGGCTACCCTCCAAGAAGAGGAGGTCCTGGAAGCCGTATAACAAGCTGACCTGGGAGGAGAAGAAGCGACTGGAGGAGAGGAAGTCGCAGCGGGCGTCCCAGATGCGGGCCGAGATGTTCGCCAAGGGCCCACCGGTGGCCCCTTACACCACCACCCAGTTCCTGATGATGAAGTACCACGTGGAGAGACTGCAGGACATGAGCAAGCAGTGAGTACATGGAGTTGGAGAAGTGCATAAGCCGCATGGAGGAGGAGAACAACCGCCTGAGGTCACAGCAGGCCGACCCCCCCAGGCTCCATGAACTGGAGATGGAGCTGGAGAAGCTCAAAGAGGAGAACCGGCGGCTGCGGAGGGAGCAGGGGGTGGCTGACCCTATGGGGCACTGATCCAACCCCCCCCCCCCCTGGACTCTGAGCACCAGTGCTACAGCATTTCAACAAATATCAATTTTTCTTTTTATGAATCTCCTGTGATTGTCACTTCAGAGCCATAACCTGCCCCCTCCCATAGCGGGACACCTAGATGGCGGCGCACAGACCCATTCGCCGTCTTCACCCTGACTTCTGGTGACACTGCAGATCGCACAAAGACTTGGGGACTGACCAGCGTGTGATCCGACGACCCGGTGGCATACCTGAGTCGGAAGCTGTTGCCAAGGGAGGTCAGTTACGCCACCATTGAAAAAGAGTGTTTGGCCTTGGTATGGGCACTCAAAAAACTCATACCTTACCTTTATGGCCGGGCTTTCACTCTCATCACCGATCACAACCCCTTGGTGTGGCTTAACCGGGTTTCAGGGGACAACGCCCGTTTGCTACGCTGGAGCTTGGCCTTACAGTCCTATGACTTTACGATTCATTATCGCCCAGGCAAGCAAAACAGGAATGCCGATGGATTGTCACGCCAAACGGAGTTAACCTCGGACTAAAAGCTCTGAACCCGTCAACCCTACTGGACCAGGAAAGGTCCAACCGAGTTGCCGGAGCAGGGAGAAAAAGGGGGGCCATTGTGAAGGACTTTTATGCAATTGCCTATATGCTTCAGTCTAATTCTCTCCCTGCTAGTTTAAGGTCTGTGTGTTGTGTGAAGAAGACCTGTGTTTACCCTTAAGAGATGTGTATTGTATCGTCAGGCTAAATGATTAGATAAGTGGCTCATGTTAATTATTCTGATTGCTTCATTGTGGTAATTACCTCTTCTATATGCGGGGCCAAGCTGTCTAGATAACGTATTCTGTTACAACTAGTAATTAACTTCACTGATGTCATTATCTAAAGAAATGTGTCTACCTATAATCTGTATGGAAGCCCCAGTTTGTGAAAAGGGGGTGGAGATTTCATTGTTCTTTGATTGATGATTAGCTTGTAAACTGTATATATAACTAGGAGAATGCTGCCATTAAAGTGTGTCTTGTTCCAGCATTAAGCTTGGGCTAATGTGTGGATTATTCTGTGATTTTCTTTTATGGGAAGAAGGGACTGCTTGACGGGGAGGATTTCCACTACCGTCACAGTAACTATACTGTAAAAAAAAAAAAAAATACACAGATGAAATACATGTCCTGAGATTTAAACAGCTCTGCCACAGTGCACAGCCAGGGGGATGTCACTACTTTCTCTGATAAAATCGATGAATACACTGCCGATACCTCCCCGTTTATATGGACAGTGACAAAGCAGCAACAGACCAATCATCTATCTACTCACTGTTCACATTAAATTATTTGAGAATACTGCGATACACTATTCTATAGCTGCCTATTAGGCCCCCTCAACGCGGGGTGGATCCGCTTGCATCGGTCCACTAGCTCAGCGGGAGATCACCGTTGCCAGCGGATGACAGGTCCCTCTCTGCTCACTGAGCGGGGAGGGGCTAGTTGAGCACCGCTGCTTGCTATGGAGAGATCGGACGAAAACGGACAGAATGTTCGTTTTCATCAGATATCACCCGATCCGCATCACCATCCATCTGATTTTAGCGGATGCTCCATAGACAAGCATGAAGCGAACGTTCAGGTCCGCCGAAAAAAACGACAGGCGGACCTGAACGGACCTCCCGTGTGAAAGGGGCCTTAGAGCTGCACGATTCTGGCCAAAATCAGAATCACAATTTTTTTGCTTAGATTAAGACCCCTTTAGTGGGGGAGGGATGAGCACACGTAGCGCGGCTGGGGGAGGAGCCCGACCGTGGTGTTGGATGAGCGGCTGACAGAGGCTCCGGCGTGGATGGATCGGACAGCGGCAGCGTGAGAGGCCGTGCTCTCCCTAAAGGAAAGGATCGTCCGTCCCCCCCCCCCCCGGATAATCCGGGATGCGGCTACCACTGACCCCGTGGTGAGGGTGGAATGCTGGCGGAGGGAGGGTGATCCAAAACACAGAATTTGGGGCTGAATACCTGGAGGATCCCCCCCCTCAGACCCCGTATCTTGGAAAGAGCAGCATAGGGGGTGAGGTGAGCAAGTATATGAACTTAAATGCAAGTGAATATATTAAGACTGAACTAATTTAACATGCTGCATTAGCCTGTGCTGGTTTGTTTTTGCAATATTAACCCCAGCTGGATATAGAATATGGCACAATTTGAAATAGGCACAGACCTAGATACTAGAGGACTCTAAGCAGTGTAATCTAAAATACATATTTATTGCTTGCAACATCTGGCGGATGAGAGATTACATCTGTGTACTCGCACATCTGCATTAGAGGGACCCCCCTAACAGGAAAGTACTATAAAGAGAAAAGTTAGCAAAAGGATAAATGGCAAATGCACTAAATTAAAACAGGTGTCCTACTGAGATCTTCGCATTGAAGCAAATTTATACATGGCAGACTGACTGCATAGCGGGATCAAAGTCAAAATACTGCACATGCACCTATGAATTAGGGCACTCATGAAGAAAATCGGTATGGGAATTGTGATTAATTTGGAGGTGGCTCCTGTATTACAAACGTTAACGAAACGCCCATAAAGAATAAGGGTCCTTAGAAGGTCTGTATTGATCCGCTACCAGCATTTGCTGGGAACTCAATTTAAAAGGAATATATCCTGATTTCTGTACTTTTTTTAGTACTCTGCTTTCTGGAATTAGAGCCGGGCAGAGACTTGGGGGACTGGCTGATTTGTACCCCATTTTTTTTACCCCCTCTACTTAATCATCTCCCGATCTGTATGTGTATGCTAGAATGACAGGGAGATCTACAAAAGCTACTAAAGGAACAAAGGGAATTGAAACTAAGACATCAAGAGAAAGCTTAAACATCAGTACAATTCAAAAATTCCTAATCAAAGAGGGTAGCCCTAAAACATCTACCCCGGAAAAACAACAGATGAATAAAGATAAGAAAAAAAGAGGGGACCAAAAAGAAGGGAGACATACAAGAAAAAATAAAAAGGCAGTCACCAAGATGGATAGTGAAACAGCGAATGGAGAGCAGAGTATACAGTCTCAAATTCCAACTAAATTAGACATAATTGAAATGTTTGAAGGATTGGAAAACAGATTAGAAAGTTCATTTAAAGACGGAAATTGCAAAAATTTAGAGCAGATCTAGAACAATTTCTGAAAAGGGTAGAGGAAAAGAACGACAAGCAAGGATTGGAAATTCAAGAGCTAAAAATACAAGTTAAAGGGGTTGTAAAGGAAAACATTTTTTTTTTCATAATAAGCATCCTTTACCTGCAGACATTCCTCTTTTCACTTCCTCATTGTTCGTTTTTGCTCAGAAGTTGCTCTATTTCTTCTGCTCTGTTCACTTCCTGCTTGTCTGATTTTACTGACCACCGTGAAGGGAGGCTTTACTGCGCTGGCCAGTTACGTGCTCACCCCCTCCTGGGAACTACATCTGTGTGGCAGGATGCTCTCTACGTGTTAGAGACTTCAAGGAGGTGTAAATTACTGGGCGTGACGCAATTCATACTGGGAAATGTAGTTCTTACTAGAACGAGCGATGCAAACCAGGAAGTGAATGAGACCAGAAACTAGAATGCCGGAGGGGATATAGATGAAGGAATTTAATAGGTATTTACTTGTTTTTTAACAGAATCATTACACTATTCTGTCTGTCTACCTTGCAGACATTAATTTTAGGCAAAACATTTTTTTCCTTTACAACTCTTTTAAATATAGTTGGGGGTTTCCAGCCGCATAGTTGTCCAGAAAGAAGGAAGATTCTTTAGATTAAAACATCCAGAAGATTTAGAAGATTTCTGCAAGGAAATTGGTATTCCTAAATTGGACATACCAAAATTGACTAAGGGATAAAAGGAAGGGGTATTTAGCAGAAGTAGAAGAGGCGGCAGGATATATTGGACAGTATAGGAAGTATTAACCAGGGGGTATCTTGGGAGGGGGGGGGCAGGGGATGATGTCACGCCGGGAGGAGAGTGGACCAGCTGCCCCTACCCCCCCCCCGTAAGAGGGATGGGGGCGAGGCAAGGGGAAACGGGCGCCACGGTTGGAGGTACACCCCAGGAGGAGAGGCTCGCAGAGGGTAAATGAAGTGGGTCTCCAGAGGCGAGTTAGGAGCCAGAGTAGGGCTGGGGGAGAGGGGCGGGAGGGAAGGTGTGGGGATGGGGATGTGTGGGGGGGATAGTAGAAGAGAAAGCAATATCCCTTGAAAGGCCCATAACAGAAGAGGAAATTAACCGAGCATTAAAAGAATCAGCACCGGGAAAAAGCCCAGGGCCAGACAGATATACGACACTATACTTAAAAAGGTTTAAAGACATTCTGAACCCAAAATTATGTAAATATATGAACGGACTGGGTACTAGATATGAGATGAGTAGGGAAGCTTTATCGGCATTAAATAACAATTATAGCAAAAGAAGGAAAGTATAATACCAAAATGTTCCAACTATAGACCAATATCATTGCTAAATGCGGATACAAAATTATTCACAAAAATACTAGCAACAAGGATTAAAGAATAATGATGGAACTGGTCCATCCGGACCAGGTTGGGTTCGTCCCAAGTAGAGAAGGGTGGGATAATGGAGTGAGAACACTCCTACTCCTCCAAAAAATTAGGGAGGATCAGGTCCCCGGTCTACTCCTGTCGATAGATGCCGAAAAAGCGTTCGATAGGGTAGACTGGGGATTCATGATGAATACATTAGAGACTATGGGAATAGGCCCCAGGATGATGCAGTGGATACAAACACTATATAAAAAGGACCCACAGCTAGGATAAAAGTTAAACGGAACATTATCACCCCCCTTTGGTATGAAAAATGGGACAAGACAGAGTTGCCCCCTGTCTCCGCTACTTTTCGTGCTTGCGCTAAAACAACTTCTGACGACGGTGCAGGGAGATGTGGACATCGGGGGCTTTAGAATTGGAGAAGAGGAACACAAATTAGCTGCATTTGCAGATGACGTGTTATTCTACATATCGAACCCCTGAATTACAATACCTAACTTGATGAGAGCATTAAAAGAATATGGAGAATTTTAAGATTAAACCGAGTAAATCAGAGATACTAAATATTAATATGAAAGTAAGTGAAGAACAATGTCTACAACAGGAATTCCGATTCCCTTGGAGGAGGACGGAAATAAAAATGATAATACTCCCAAAGATCATGTACAAGTTTCAGATGCTCCCTATACACATACCTTCAATGTAAAAAAATCAAGGGGGACAGAGTGTCCCTGATTTTTAAAAATATTTAAAGGCAGTATTGTTAACACGGGTTGTGGAATGGGTGAAACCCAGAAATGATAAAAGATGGGTGAATATAGAGCACATAAGGGCAAATACGCATTTAGGAAGGGACATATGGATACCACCACAGTATAGGACATTGGGAGAAAAAAACACTTACATTGACACAGATTGTATTAAAAATGTGGGATAGGGTGCATATTAATAACCAATGGAAATATAATTAACCACTGATGGCACAAAAGGGAAATAATTATTTTGCACCAGGGAAAAATTCAATAGGAGGGAATTGGATTAAAAAAGAAAATGCACAACTTCGGGATATAATACAAGGTGGAAAAAAATAGGATTTTTTGTACTCACCGTAAAATCCTTTTCTCTGAAGTCCATGGACGGACACAGCTCCTTAAATCTTGACAAGTGGGTTATGTTCCCTGTTTACAGGAGAGGACTAGGCAGAAACATGTTAAAAAGTTAAATACATGTTACATTAACAGTGTTGAACAGCCCCGTAAGATCATAACAAGCAGTACAAAACTAAAAAGGAGGGGTGGGAGCTGTGTCCGTCCATGGACTTCAGAGAAAAGGATTTTATGGTGAGTACAAAAAATCCTATTTTCTCTTATCGTCCATGGACGGACACAGCTCCTTAAATCTTGACAAGTGGGACGTCCCCAAGCAGTGTCCAAAAAACGAGGGGTGGGAAATATATCAGTAAAACCAATATTAACTTCACCCCAAAACAAGCAGAGCTCCTCAACGGAGGAGGTGCAACTTTAAACAGCCGCCGGAAAAAACTAGCGGCTGAAAAAAAACATAAGATGCACTTACAGCAACCATGTAAATTCTGGAAAAAACGTGAACGGACGAGCAAGTCGCCGCCTCGCACACCTGTGAGACCGACACATGATGTCAGAAAAAAACCCAGGAAGCACCAATTGCCCTGGTTCGAAAGTGCAGTGACCAGAAAGGGGGGCCCGCCCCTTAGGCGCATAGGTCTATATGATGGCCTGCCTGATCCACCAAGAAATGGTGGTCGACGAGACCGTCAGGCCCTTTTGTGGACCAGACACCGACATAAAAGAGTCAGAAGCTCCGAATTGGAGCCGTAGTAGGCTGGTATACCCGCAAATCGCGTACCACGCCTAAAGTAAGAAGGGAAGGTCACGGGCGCACCATCACCTAATCCTTATGGAGGATCAAGCATGGCGACTTACAAGACAGGACCGCCAACTCAGAAACCCCTTTAACAGAGGTAAAGGCCACTAAAGGTGCCACCTTCTGAGATAGTGTCAAGAGAAAATCTCTGATGTTTCCAAAGGAAGGTTCCTGATCAACCGAGAGCACCAGAGTCAAAACTCGTGGGGGAAGAGATGGGCCAAGAGGGGAAAGTATATGACAAACTCCCTGCACACAAAAAAAGGGGACCCACCAGGGAACGGGCCGCAAAAAGGCCACTGAAAGAAAGGCTGAAATTTGCCCCCAAACAGTGCTTTAAGCTATTTTTAGATCCACTCCAAGCTTTAAAAACAGCAGGACCCTGGACACCACTCCAGGGACGTCACTCCATCCCTTCGCACCAAGAGAGGTGTGACGGTAGATCCTCCGGAAGAAGACTACGGTGCCCTCAGCATTGTTGAGATGACCGAGTCAGATAAACCCCCGAGTCTGGCTTCCAATAACCATGTTGAGCAAGTCAGTGACTGTACAACAGGAGGAAGTATGGGACCTCGAGACAGAGGAACCTCCTGCCCTGGCAACCTCCCGGGTACCTCCGCTACCAGGCGCCCAATATCGGCGTACCAAGGACGCCAAGGTCAATCTGGAGCTTTTAGAATCATCGGGATCTCCTCAGCCTCCACTCTGTGGAGTGGCCGAGGAAGCAACTACCATGGAGGAACAGCAAAAAGTCGCCGATACAGACCCCACAGGGCCACCAGCGCGACTGACGCGTCTGTACCAGATCACTAGACCTGGCCACTAACTTTGACACCCTTGCAGCTGAGACGAGCGGCCAGGAGATCCATGCCCTGTGAGGTTTACCTCCAGCAAGGGAGCCGAAACACCCCAAGCACAAAGACCAGTCGCCCTGGTCCAGCATCTGGCGACTCCAGTAGTCCACCTGCCGGTATACCTAATGGTATACCGAAGCCACGGCCGTGGCGTTGTCCGGCTGAAACCAGATCGGTCGACCACGAGGAGAAGCATAGCCTAATCGCCTAAAATAGTAGGACAATGAACAGTAGACAGCACCTGGTATTCCCAGGCGGTCTCCCACCCAGGCACTAGCCAGGCCCGACCCTGGGTAGCTACCAAGACCAGACACATTCAGGGAGGTGTGGCCGTAGGTCCACGCAAGTCCAGCGACTCAGGGCTGACTGGACCCCCCAGTTTTGTGAACCACCCAGGTTCACAACCCGTGAGCTGGCATCCATCGTAAACACCGACCACTGGAAGGAAGAAACAACTTCCCGGACCGAAGAGTCGGGATCTCTGTCACCAACTCAGAGAGACTCTGACTAGGTGGCGCACTGGAATCTGATGATTTCAGAGACAAGAGATTTTTACCACCTGGACAGTATTTCCCCTGGAAAACCAGGGTGTGGAACTGGGCATACAGTACCGCCTTGAAGGAGGCTGCCCACAGGCCACGAACCAGCAGGCGCCCGGAGAGAAGACCGATTGCGTGATGCCAATACCTTCACCGCAGACTGAAGAGTCTGCAATTTCTCCAGGGGAAGAAGGACCTTTGCCACCGAGGAGTCTGGATCAACACTAGATACTCCAACGCTGAGTCGGAACCTAGCATGCCCAGGATTTGAACCCTGGGTCGCACACATGGAGGGCAGGCTTGCTGCCACTGAGCTACACCTTCTGGCCTAAACGTTTAACACCCACCCGAATCTTCGGAGGGTCTGAATGGGAATAACCCATCCACTAGGTCGGAGACAGAAGCTGCTCTCAGAAGAAAGTCATCCAAGTAGCCAAAGAGGCAAAGCCTCCCTGTCCCAACAAAGTTAGGATAAGTGCAAGCTCCTAGCTGAAAACCCATGGTGCCGATGCCAGATCAAAAGGGAGGGCCACAGGCTGACAGAGACCCTCTCTCATCACGAAGCACAGAAAAAAACACTGACATGCGCAAAACGGGACATGCATGTATACGTCCCTATAGCAATAAGAAAAGGAAGATGGCTAAGCACTAGTTAAGTGCGAAAAGGCGTCTGCTGTCCTGTTTTGTGGTTGTGGTGACTGTACATGTTTCAGTTTGAAAATAAAGACAACTTTCTTTTAAAGTTTTCCCGGAGTGCGGCTGTCCATCTTCCTTTTCTTATTGCTATTGCTACGTGCATCGCCAGCACCTTGGTAATCCGTCCGTCCCTGATTATCTACAATGCTCACCTGGAGCGGTGAAAATCTCTCCATGTATGCGTCCCTGATGTCCGAGGACGTCAGGACATCCCCCGGATGGAGCGCAGCTACCACCGAACAAATGGATTCCATGCGTTACTACCCGACGTTCACAAAGGTATTTAGGGCCTGAGGCCCATAGAAAACCCCAAAACTCTCGTCCTGCAGGAAAGGTAAAATTACCCCGCAACTTAGCAAATCCCACACTGCCCAAGGCAGACCGACGGGCCGGGAGAGGAAGACACAAGGAAAGAACTTTGTTCTGTGGCTAGGAGGAAACCCTATCTAGTACTCCAAAGAGACCACCTCGCAGACCCACTGGTCGGAGAGCAGGGAGCTTTCACGGAATTGTGAACCTGCAAACCGCCCTTCCCACCTAGAGACAGAGAGGGAAGGCTACATACATTGGCAGGATTTGGGTGCCGGCATGATCGGCTTACGCACCCAGGGACGGATTAGTCCCCCAGCTGGGCCTTTGACGGCCTGGGAGGGTTGCCCCTAAATAATACACACCCATAGTGTGTATGTATATTATGTAGGTGTATGCACACATGCCTTTGGAGGAAACCGGAGTACCCGGAGGAAACCCACGCAGACACCGGGAGCGACAATGCAAGCTCCAGGCAGATTGGCGTCAGTGTGGGGATTCGAACCAATGACTCTCTTGCTGCCAAGTAATGGATTTAAGCACTACACCACCGTGTGCATAAAACCATTCCGAAACAGAAGCCCTGGATAACAAGGGCGCAGCATTCAATGAAGCATCACAGACCTATATGAGGCCCTGGACCAGCTGGTCCTCTAGCCCAATAACCTCAGGAGAGAGTCGGTGCTCCTCCACTGTCTGGTGCAAAATGCTCACTCCGTGAGTTGTATACAGCACTAGGGGTCAGGACTACTCCAAAATGGCTGCCGAGCGTTCAGAACGCGGCCACAGGAAAATGGCCGGCACAATGTAAACTGCGCCATAGCACGGCTACGACAAACTGGCCACCAATGGGAGTTTTCAATGTAATTGAAAAACCTCCCAAAAAATGGCGCCAGCCCTGACTGAGACCCCAGAGTAGTGGCCACAATAGGCCGCAAGCCAGACCCCAGCATTGTAAATATGGAACGGGTCAGTACTTCGGATCTTTTATTAGTCAGATCCATACAAGCGGGGGTTCCCGCCCGGCGGTGAGGGACTACAAAAGCCCTCAGTAGCTTTTCGCTTTTCTCATTCGGCATCTCAGAAATGATCAAAGGGCACAGATGGAAAGAACCTACACAGCGGTCCGATTTGTGTGATCCAAAAAAGACCGAGCCCTCGGCGGAAACCCAGCTGTACTATCAAGCTTAGGAGAGTCCCTTGCAGCAGTAAAAAGCACACCTATAAATGCCTTATTCTGCTTTTTTTTTTTTTTTAACTAGGTACCTGGTCCATGGCTTCATAACAGAGCATTCCCCAGGGGATAACAGGGAAGGGGGCACTTTTACCGCCCGCAGTCCACCCCCACCCTGGCACAAACATGTCCAGGACTAACAATAAAAACTCTGTGGGAATCCCAGGTGCTAACACCTGCTGCCACCACCAGCATGTGGGGAAGGACCCAGATACTGACTCCAAATATTAAATAATATTTACATAGTGTGTATTATAATATGCACACCTGTCCTTACAAATAAACAAAGGCTCCTAGAGCCCTATTCAGGGCCTCTCACCCACTTTCTGCGCTGACCAGGGGTAACCAGGGGACTCACCTCAGGAGAAGACTGCCCAGCGCTGCTGTCCGCTCTCAGCACACAGCATGTGAGAGGAAAAGAACCGTGAGGTAACTGTGCGGCATCTGCAGGGACCTGTGTTTAAACAGGAAAAGCCTCCTAAGGCTTTTTTATTCAAGGATAAGACACAGATACAGCATAAAAAGCAAAACCATTACAGATGTCACCAATCAGTCAGCATCTAACTACTCGCGAAAGTATAATCATAAACATCTGTGCTCATCACAGGGCTTTTTACCTCACAGGAAAGCCCCATACAAAAAAGAAAAAAAAAAAAAAACACAGGCCAGATAACACGGTCCCCTCCAGAAGGCCCCCCTCCCCCCGACAGCCGCAATGTTAGCAATGCCATAGCATCCACCAAGGTCGCAGGGGCACTAAGGGTTAACTCTGGCATGGTTGGGGTAGAAGCCTCCGGTTCAGACTCCATGCTGACCCACCGTATATGCCGCCCTAGTACTGCAAGGCAGGACCCACAGGTCACCCTCCCGGCCGCAACAGAGAGCAGGGGACCCCCAGGAGACTCACCACCCCGACCAGACTGTAGTGCTGCTGAAGAGCTGAGAGCGCTGTCCGTGCTGTGCCGTCCCTCAGGAAGTATTCTGCGGGCTTTGGCGCCGTTATTTCAGGCACTAGAGGCCAAAAACTTTTCCAAGATGGCCGCCGACATGCAGAAAAACAGCATGTGAGCTACAAGAAAATGGCCGACGATACATAGAACCGCGTCACCGGCAAAATGGCGGCCAAACACGTGTTTAAAAACCCAGTAACAACACAGCAGAACACAGTCCAGCACACACAGCACCATAAATGCAATAAAAAAATAGCACCTCACAGCAGCACAGCCCCTCGGTGGTAACGGAGCCCCCCTAGGCAGACCCCCCACCTCACAGCCGCCACCCAGAATGGGGAAAGAGGGAGAGGAAGGGAGAGAGGAGAGCAGGGCGAACCCTCAGTCGACCTCCCCAGGAATGCACCAGCCAAACCACCCTGCCAAGGCAAAGGGATACTACTTACCCATCCTGCGACCACCAGCTGGAGGGATTCCAGACAGACCCAACGTCCGCAGCAGATACGGCATGGCTGTCGGCCCGGCACACTGTGAATCAGCCATAGAGACCGGTCATGTGTGCCCTGTAGCATATAGCTCACCGGCCACCCCTGGAGCAACGGGGCATGTCATGGACGGCCCAGCGCGTAGCTAAAGGCCGGCACACGCTCGATGGCCGAACATGGGGGGACTACAAGGATCAAGATCCAGCCTGTCACCCAGTCGGCAGTTAATTGTAGATCCCAGGATCCAAAAATGCAGGAAAAATTCAAATAAAAGCGAAAATAAAAATAAAAATCGCAAAAAATCTCCAGAGCACATGGGCTCCAGGAAGGGCCATGTCTTCTCCTAACGCTAGGCAGAAAAAAACTGAGGCTGCATGATGCAAGAGAGTGGGATGTACCCTAGGAACCCACCCCCTGGGAGGTGCTGTACTGAGAGAAGTGTTTTAACACTTGAAGTGCTGTTTTTTTCTGCCTAGTCTCTCCTGAAAGGAAGGATATATAACCCCAAGGTCAATGCTGCTGTTCCTGTCCATGAACGGAAGAGAAAACCTACGTTAGACTTACCGGTAACGGTATTTCTATGAACCTTCCAGGACGGCACCCGAGAGATGATGGCTCCTCCCTGCAGGAAACACAATCACATGACAGTTTAAAAAGCCCCACCCTTCCCCTTGCTAACAAGTATGTAATAGAGTAATCCTGAACTGGTTCACAAGGGACGTAGTCCTTATAGGTACTTACCTTTTCCCTCCACATAGGGCGGGAAGTAGGCCTGCCGTCCTGGAAGGTTCATAGAAATACAGTTACCGGTAAGTCTAACGTAGGTTTTCTCTTATCACCTTCCAGGACGGCACCCGAGAGGATAATCAAGTATACACAGGCCTACCTTCAGGGTGGGACCACAGCTTGTAGAACCTTTCGACCAAAGGCTAAAAGTCTTGCTGTGACAACATTTTCACCCGATAGTGCTTCAGGAATGTATGATGGCTGGACCAGGTAGCCGCGCTGCGGATTTGTTCCCAGGAGGCCCCTGCTTTCTCAGCCCAGGAAGTTGCTAAGGATCTAGTAGAGTGAGCCTTGATATTAATGGGAGATATCGCTCCGGTGCATACATAGGCTTTGGATATAGCTTCTCTAATCCATCTTGAGACTGAAGCTTTTGATGCCTGCAGTCCCTTCCTGGGCCCAGCATGTAGAACTAATAGGTGATTGGATCTCCTAAAACTCTTAGTTCTCTCTAGATAGGTGAGAAGACACCTTCTTGCATCTAAAAAATGAAATTTCTTTTCTCTTTCGTTCTTTGGTTCAGAACAAAAGGACGGCAATATTATGTCTTGCGTCCTATGAAATAAGGATGCCACTTTAGGTAGGTACAAGGGGTCTGCTCTAAGAGTGATCCTATCTGCTTGTACTGTCAGGAAGGGTTCTTTCATGGATAGCGCCTGCAAATCCCCTACCCTCCTGGCTGAAGTAATGGCTAACAAAAAGGTCAACTTTAAAGTTAGATATTGAAGGGAAACCTCTTCCAAGAGGTTCGAATGGGTGTATAGATAACACCTCTAACACCCTAGATAGGTCCCATGGTGGGCAACTATATTTTTGGACTGGAGAAACTCTTTCTCTAGCTAACAAAAAACGCTTAATCAGGTCCTCTTTAGCCAATCTTTTGTCAAGATAGACAGAGAGCCGCTATCTGAACCCGAAGGGTACTAACTTTTAATCCCACGCCTACCCTGTCCTGGAGGAAGTCCAGGATAACCGGGATAGAAGTTAAAGATACCTGTCTTTCCTTACCCCAGGAACAGAAGGTCTTCCACACTTTTAGATAAATCTTTTGAGTTACTGGTTTCCTGCTCATGAGGAGAGTACCCTATGACCTTCTCTGAGCAGCCTTTGCGTTCCAAGATCTGGCGCTCACTAACCAGGCCGCTAGCTGAAAGAATTCCGGCTTTGGGTGAAGTACTGGGCCCTGCCTGAGGAGATCTGCCCTGTACGGGAGTTTTAGTGGTTCCACTATCGCCATGGATCTTAGGTTTGCAAACCATGTTCTTCTTGGCCACCATGGTGCTATCAGAAGAATCTGGCCGGGAGACCTGCTGAGTTTCTGAAGAACTCACGGAATAAGCGCCACCGGCGGGAAGGCATAGGCCAGTCTGAAGCGCCAGGTCTGGGATAGTGCATCCAGACCTTCCGACTGTAGTTCCTAGGAGATCGAGAAATACCTTTCTACCTTCCTGTTTTGTCGGTTGGCAAACAAGTCTATTTCCGGATTTCCAAAGTACTGGACCAGTGTTTGAAAAACCTCTGGGTTCAGTTCCCATTCCTCCTGTCTCAACTGGTGACGGCTGAGGAAGTCTGCTTCTATATTGCTTGTCCCCTTTATGTGTATGGCTGAGATAGAGAGTACTCTTCCTTCTGCCCATTCCAAGATCTCCTTGGATAGTTCTAGTAGGGGACTGGATCTGGTGCCTCTCTGGTGACCTAGGTACGCTACCACTGTAGAGTTGTCGGAGCTTACTTGGACTTCTCTGCCCCTGATGTCTTCCTGGAAGGCCACTAGGGCTTCCCCCACTGCTCTGAGTTCCCTGTAGTTGGATGACCTGCGAGCTAGTGAGCTGTCCCATTGCCCCTGGGCTTTTTTCTTTCCCAGGTGGGCGCTTCACCCCCAGGAACTGGCATCCGTGGTAACCTTCACTGGGTTCCACTGTGCCCATGGTCGCCCTTCCTTCAGGTTTTGGTGAAACATCCACCACTCCAGGGAGGTCAGGACCTGAGGGGTGAGCAGTATTTCTTGATCCAAGGACTCTCTTTCTGTCACACGAAGACAGGAAGAAGAAATGCAGTGTCCTGGCATGAAGCTGAGCCCAGACTACCGCTGGAATGCTTGCTGACATAAGGCCTAAGACTCTCAGAACATTTCTTCTGGAGAGTCTGGGGTTCCTTATTAGGTTCCCTGCTGCTGAGGCTAGTTTTAAAACCTTGTCTTCTGGCAAGAAGAGCCTCTGCTGCCTGGTGTCCACTATGTATCCCAGAAAGGTCTTGACCTGTTCTGGCTTGAGGGAGGATTTTTCTTTGTTGACTATCCACCCTAAGCTCTCCAGGACTGCTATAGCCTTGTTGGCATTCAGCGTGACTTGGACGGCTGACTTTCCTGAAATCAGTAAGTCGTCTAAATAGGGTATAAGGGATATGCCCTGAAATCAGTAAGTCATCTAAATAGGGTATAAGGGATATGCCCTGGAGGTGCAAGAATGCCACCGCTTCCGCTAGGACTTTTGTAAATATCCTTGGGCTGGAGGTTAGCCCAAATGGTAGTGCCCTGAACTGCCAGTGGAGGATTTCCCCTTCCACTACGACCGCAAACCTCAGGTACACCTGGTGATCCACGTGAATTGGCACGTGAAGATAGGCATCTTTGAGGTCTAGGGTCACCATGAAGGCTTCCTTCATGAGGTTCTTCCTTACCGAATAGATACTTTCCATGGTAAATCTTTTGTATTCCAGAAACTTGTTCAGGTTTCTCAGATTTACTATTAGACGGTATTTTCCGGATGGTTTGCGAACTACGAAAACATGGGAATAAAATCCCTGGTACCGCTGATCTTTTGGTACCGGTACTAACACTAATTGCTTGGCTAACTCCTGTATGCCCTCTAGGAGGGCAGACCTCTTCAGGGCATCCCTGGGAAGGTGAGTAAGGGTGACCATGGAGGGGGGTGTTGCCAAGAATTCCAGACGATAGCCTTTTTGAATTATTTGGCGGATGTAAGGACTGTTCGAAATTTTCTCCCATTGGGCAAAGAATTGGGACAGTCGACCCCCCACTCTGATCTCGGCGTCACTTAGACTGTTTGTCGCTGGCTTTGGGAGGAGGGAAAAGGAGGTTGTTCTTCTTATTCCCTTTACCAAAGTTCCAACGCCTGTAGGGTTCCTTTTTGGCTTTTTGTTTACCCTGCCCCTGGGGGCCTCGAAAAGTTTTTTTGAAGCCTTCTTTTTTGGGTTTAACTGGACATTTTTTGCCTTTTTCTGATGACCTAGCCAGGACATCATCTAGGCCTTTGCCAAACAACAGGGAACCCTGGAAGGGGATGCCACAAAGTTTACCTTTGGACGTTGTATCTCCCTCCCAAGCCTTGATCCAAACTGCCCTCCTAGCTGAGTTAACGAGGGCTGCTGTCTTGGCTGATGCTCTTGCAGATTCCGTAGCTGCATCTGCCAGGTAAGCAATCGCCTTCCTTATCACTGTGACTCCACCACCTCCTCTGCCTCAGAATTCTGAGCCAGGTGCTCGGTGAGTGTCTCCACCCATATATCGGTATTCCTGGCTACACATGCTGCTGCTAAAGCTGGACTCAGTGCTGCCGAGTTGGCCTCCCAAGCTTTCCTAAGGAGAGATTCTGCTCTACGGTCCATCACATCCTTGATGTTACCCGCATCCTCAAAAGGAGAGATCAGACAATTTAGTGACTTGTGACAGAGCCGCATCAAGTCTAGGAAGCTTAAAAAAGACTTCCTCGTGCTCCTGGGAGAAGGGAAACCTTCTTTTCCAGGTTTTTTGTTTGATTATTATCCTTTCAGGGTCTCTCCATTCCTGAAGGACTAACTCCTTAAGGGACCTGTGTAGAGGGAATACCTTAGACTGAGTGTCACCCAAGCCCCTATAAACTTTATCCTGTGCTGAGGTAGGTTTTCGGGGTCTCAGGAATCTCCTCCGTGGCATAAATTGCCTGGAGGAGACTCTCAAGATCTTCTACAGCAAAGAGGTGTCTCTTTAGACGTATGTCTTCCTGAGACTGACTAATGGAGTCTCTGTCTACCTCTCCTGAGCTGTGCCTAGACCTGGGTAGACTTGCTACCTCACTTTCTTCACCCTCTGCCTCTCCCAGGGGGGGAATCTGTGAAGGTGTAAAGAAAGCACTTGGGCCCCTAGAAAAGGGGCTTTCTTGAGAGGAAGTGCCTTCCCTGGGGGTTAGTTCCTCCGTCTTTGTCTGTGCTGACTGCCCAGCTGCCTCCCGGAAAGCTTTAACTGTTGCCAACATTTCCGTTTGCATAGATGTAAGAAAACTCTTCATCATTGCCGCAGCCTCCTTTCCTGCTAGAATATTAATACATTTATAGCAGGAGGATTTTGAGTAGGATTTGGGGAGCTTCTCTTTACAATTCCCACACTTTTTAGAGGAACTATGCCCTGTAGCGGCAGGAGACTGAACTGAGGCCTCCTGGGCTCCGCTGGGGGGTTCTGAAAGACATGAGATATACAAACATTAAACTGTCTTTCCCCAAGACTGCTGGCTGTACTGGGGAGGAGAGAAAGCAGACGAGAAGGGATCCAGATCCTGCTCTGGTCGTTCCCTAAAAGTTTGGGAACTCTCACTGCTTCCCTCCTCCCTTTCCAGGGGGATTAGTACTTACCGACCCCCGACCTGGATCTGCCAGCGGTTGTGTCTGTCTTTCCGTCCTCTTCCATGAGGAGGGTGACTCGGTCCTGGCTGCCGGTACTCCTGAACGAGCTATCCGCAAGCCGACCTGTCCACCGCCCAACGCTGTTCCACGTTGCCGACAGGAACTTCCGGGTTACGCCGCCGGGAACCGCCCACTTCCTGTGATGCAGTTCCTGTTCTCAGAGTGAGGCCTGGAGCGCGGCGTTTGAATCTAGGAGACCCGGGAAACGGCGATTCGAATGGCGGTGGTTTCGACAGCACTCAGTGATGGCTCACTTCTCCGCAGCTCAGAGCACTGGTGCGTACTTGGGGCGACCTGTGAGTTTGGACCGAAGTCTACAGGTTAGTTCAGCCCTCCTCGGCCTCCCTAAGACCTGTCTCACAGGGGTACCTTCGACCCTCCCCGGTCTCTAGGTTTTCCTTTAACAAAACAAACGTGTCGCTGTGTTCGGAGAAACACAATCAATACTGGGGAGCAAGGGGAAGGGTGGGGCTTTTTAAACTGTCATGTGATTGTGCTTCCTGCAGGGAGGAGCCATCATCTCTCGGGTGCCGTCCTGGAAGGTGATAAGAGAAAGGGACGTTTTTTTTAAACGGTTATAAAAACATATCAAATTACATCAAAATGCTTCATAAATTCAGGGCAAAATGTACTCTGCTGCAGGTCTTGGTGTATGTATGTATGTATGTATGTATGTATGTATGTATGTATGTATGTATGTATGTATGTATGTATGTATGTATATATATATATATATATATATATATATATATATATATATATATATATATATCCTGATGTACCGATGGTCTGTCTCGTTTAAGGCTCTAAATCAGGGGTCACCAGACTTTACAAAGGGGGGTGGAATGTGGCCAGTGGGAGTAGAAATTGTCCCAGGCCCAGCATCAGCGAGAATAAACTTGGCCTTGGGGCTGGTGGTCAGTAGAAGGAGGAGTACCCCATCATTGGTATAAGTGGGAGGAATAGTACCCCCATTGGTATCAGTGGAAGAAATAGTGCCCCATTGTTGGTGCCAGTGGGAAGAATAGTCATTGGAAAGAATACAGTGAAACCTCGGATTGCGAGTAACGCGGTTAACGAGCGTTTCGCAATACGAGCACTTTTTAAAAAAATCCTGACTCCGTTTGCAAGTGTTTTGACTAGCAAAACGAGCAAGATTCAAGCCACAGCGTTGTGCAGTACCGCATGTGGCCTGAGGTGCAGGGGCAACCGGAGCCGAACGAAGCCGATCAGAAATACTCGAAAATACTTTGTTCCGTAGCCTTTGCAAGGTTTTCCGAGTTCAGTCTAGCTGTCGAGCCATTCCAAATATTTCCGAGGCTCTCCGGCGCCCCCCACCTCTGACCACATGCTGTATTGCATGCCATAGAAGTCAATGCCAAACAAATTATTTTAGTTTCCATTGAATTCTATGGTGAAACTCGCTTTGATATGCGAGTGCTTTGGATTACGAGCAGTCTTCTGAAACGGATTCAAGGTTCCAAGGCTCCACTTAAGTGTCCCTGTTTTACCTGGATTTACTACGGGGGGTTTTGAAAAGGAACAATAGGTCTGTTTCTCCAACTTTGTGTTCTGGTTTTGCTTTCTACATCCATTTTTATTTTTCATTATTTTTCTTCTACATTTTTTTCTTTTACCCATTTTCACATTTATTGTCTATTTAATTTTTTTATTGTGGTTGGAGCCTGAACACTGGATAGATACGTGACCCCTCCCTGACCCTGGCGACCTGAGGTGCGCCATGGTCGACCATGAGGGTACGCCTGAAAGAGGGCATACCCTATGTATGAACAAGTAAAAAGAGGGGAACGGGTGGGAACCCGGAAATGAAGCCGACGATTGCTTGGGGGGAAGAGGGGGAGACTAAGAAGCCCCACACTCCTCCCACAAACCCAGGCTAGCCAATGGCCAGCCTTCTCACTTGTGGTCGGAGCCTTCACACTGGATAGATACGTGACCCCTCCCCGACCCTGGCGACCTGAGGTGTGCCATGGTCGCCCGTAAGGAGAAGCTTAAAAGAGGGCAAACGAGACACCAACTAGGTACAGTAAGAGAATTTAATGACAACCAAATAAGATAACACTTAATCCAACCGAATGGCAAAAGTACATTTAACCACTTAAACCCCGGACCAATACACTGTCTAAAGACCCAAGGTGTTTTTACAATTTGGCAATGCGCTGCTTTAACTGGTAATTGCGCGGTCATGCAATGTTGTACCGAAACGAAACTTGCGTCCTTTTCTTCCCACAAATAGAGCTTTATTTTGATGGTATTTGATCGCCTCTGCGATTTTTATTTTTTGCGATATAAACGCAAAAATACCGTAAATTTTGAAAAAAAAATATTTTTCTAATAACAAAAAGTAAAAAATATCGAATAAACTAAATTTTAGTCAAACATTTAGGCCAAAATGTATTCAGCCACGTCTTTAGTAAAAAAAAAAATCGCAATAAGCGTATATTTATTGGTTTTCGCAAAAGTTATAGCGTCTACAAACTAGGGTACATTTTCTGGAATTTACACAGCTTTTATTTTATGACTGTCTATCTCATTTCTTGAGGTGCTAAAATGGCAGGGCAGTACAAAACCCCCCCAAATGACCCCATTTTGGAAAGTAGACACCCCAAGGAAACTGCTGAGAGGCATGTTGAGTCCATTGAATATTTAATTTTTTTGTCCCAAGTGATTGAATAATGACGAAAAAAAAAAAAAAAATGTTTACAAAAAGTTGTCACTAAATGATATATTGCTCACACATGCCATGGTTATATGTGGAATTGCACCCCAAAATACATTCTGCTGCTTCTCCTGAGTACGGGGATACCACATGTGTGGGACTTTTTGGGAGCCTAGCCGCATACGGGGCCCCAAAACCCAAGCACCGCCTTCAGCATTTCTAAGGGCACAAATTTTTGATTTCACTCCTCACTACCTATCAAGGTTTCGAAGGCCATAAAATGCCAAAATAGCAAAAAAAAAAAAAAATGACCCCATTTTGGAAAGTAGACACCCTAAGCTATTTGCTGAGAGGCATGTCGAGTCCATGGAATATTTTATATTTTGACACAAGTTGCGGGAATATGACAAACTGATTTTTTTTTGCACAAAGTTGTCACTAAATGATATATTGCTCACACATGCCATAGTTATATGTGGAATTGCACCCCAAAATACATTCTGCTGCTTCTCCCGAGTACGGGGATACCACATATGTGGGACTTTTTGTGAGCCTAGCCGCATACGGGACCCCGAAAACCAAGCACCGCCTTCAAGATTTCTAAGGGCATACATTTTTGATTTCACTCCTCACTACCCATCACAGTTTCGAAGGCAATAAAATGCCAAAACAGCACAAAACCCCCCCCCAAATGACCCCATTTTGGAAAGTAGACACCCCAAGCTATTTGCTGAGAGGGATGTTGAGTCCATGGAATATTTAATTTTTTTGCCCCAAGTCACTGAATAATGACCAAAAAAAAAAAATTACAAAACGTTGTCACTAAATGATATATTTCTCACACATGCCACGGTTATATGTGGAATTGCACCCAAAATACATTCTGCTGCTTCTCCTGAGTACGGGGATACCACATGTGTGGGACTTTTTGGGAGCCTAGCCGCGTACGGGGCCTCGAAAACCAAGCACTGCCTTCAAGATTTGTGTGAGTGAAATCAAAAATTTATGTCCTTAGAAATCTTGAAGGCGGTGCTTGGTTTTCGGGGTCTCATACGCGGCTAGGCTCCCAAAAAGTCCCACACATGTGGTATCCCCGTACTCAGGAGAAGCAGCAGAATGTATTTTGGGGTGCAATTCCACATATAACCATGGCATGTGTGAGAAATATATAATTTAGTGACAATGTTTTGTACATTTTTTTATTTTAATTTTTTTTGGTCATGATTGTGTCATGTCTGCTCTAGAATCAAAATTAAAATGTTTTTGCAGCAACCCTACCTGTGAGTGAGTTATTTACCATGTGTATGCGGTCATGGAGGCACCAGGAGAACTGAAAATGTAATACTTACCTTTCCGTAATTTACCTTTCCTGGTGCCCATCCATGTCAGCATACAACCTCCCTTTCAAAAATCCTTAAATGTTTGAGTCTAGTTACAAGAATGGCATATGGGGGGGGGCTGACTCTTTCCTTTAGAGAGTTAAAATTGGTCCTGTGGGTTGGTTGGGGGCGGAGTAACCAAACATGTGTATGCTGCCATTAATAGGCACCAGGAAAGGAAAATTACAGAAAGGTAAGTATTACATTTTCTATTTTCTGATATTCCCATAAAGTCCCCATCCCAATAGTGTAGTAGCAGCTCCAGTTCCTCCATTTTATTGACTAGGCTCCTGGCATTTGTGAACAAATTCCAAGTCAGAACTGAGGAATGAAATATTGTATGAAAATTCTCATACAACAAAGACTTTTTTTGTTTGTTTACCGTTTCTGATAATGCGCAGTCTTTCATTTCAGATTTATCTCGTATGAAACTCATATGAAAACAGTACACATTAACCCTTTCACGCCGAGCGTACGCATATATGCGTCCTCGGCTTTCAGGGGTTGTACCGGGATGATGCCTGCAGCCGCAGGCATCATCCCGGTACCGTTGTTTAGAGCGGGCGATCGGCTTTCCAAACATAACAACCGATGCGGCTAAAAGCCGCTCGGTTGTTATGCCGGAGGAGCGGGAGGGGACATCCCCCCCCTCCCGCCCCCTCTCGCCGCTCTGACCGGGCCTCCCGTCCCACCGGGAGACCCGATCCACGATCCGGCGCCTCCAGCGTCTCGGCACGCTCTGAAACAAAGCCGTAAACGGCTTTGATTCATTGTCCGCATTGAAACCACGGAAGCGGCGTCATGACGTCACTTCCGGGTTTCTCGGCTGCCAATGGCGCCGGATTTAAAAAAGTACACAGTATTCAGAATCGCCGTTTTCGGCGATCTGAATACTTTGAAGTGCAAAGGAGGGCTCGGAGGTCTTTTAGACCCCCGATCCCTCCATAAAGAGTACCTGTCACGACCTATTGCTGTCACAAGGGATGTTTACATTCCTTGTGACAGCAATAAAAGTGATCAAAATGTAAAAAATAAAATAAAAATTAATATTAGAAAAAATAAAAAAATAAATAAGAAAACAAAAAAAAAATTTTTTTAAAGCGCCCCCCTCCCCGCGAGCTTGCGCAGCAAAGAAAGCACATACGGAAGTCGCGCCCGCATATGAAAACGGTGTTCAAATAACACATGTGAGGTATCGCCGCGATCGTAAGAGCGAGAGCAATAATTATAGCACTAGGCCTACTCTGTAACTCTAACCTGGTAACCGTAAAAAAAGTTTAAAGCGTCGCCTATGGAGATTTTTAGTTACCGTAGTTTGTCGCCATTCCACGAGTGCGTGCAATTATAAAGCGTGTCATGCTTGGTATCTATTTACTCGGCATAACATCATCTTTCACATTATGCAAAAAAATTGGGCTAATTTTACTTTTTCATTTTTTTAAAATTCATGAAAGTAAATTTTTCCCAAAAAGTTGTGTTTAAAACACCGCCGCACAAATACCGTATGACATAAAATATTGCAACAATCGCCATTTTATTCTCTAGATTCTCTGCTAAAAATATATATATAATGTTTGGGGGTTCTAAGTAATTTTCTAGCCAAAAATATGGATTTTAACTTGTAAACACCAAATGTCATACATAGGCATAGGCATGAAAGGGATAAACAAAAATCATTTGCTCCGTTTCCATACGCGATTTTTGAAGTTTGTTTGGAAAGTCTGAAACGGCTGTGCAGTGGTTTTGCACAGAGCAGCTGCAATCAGGGTGGATATAAATCTAGATAAAAAAAAACACAGTTGCAGATTGAAAAAGGGATATCGTTGTTTTGACAGCAGCTAGCTGCCATAACCCAGGTATCCTCCTCTTCTGCGGGCGGTTCGCTTTCAGTTAAAAGTGGTCTCTGTTAGAGGTCGACCGATATGGGTTTTTCTCTGGCCGATACCAATGCCGATATTTAGAATTTGGGGCGGCCGATGGCCGATATATGATTTTTGCGGACGATATTTTAGGGCGATTTTTATTTTTTGGCAGGTGGCGCTAACAGGTTGCACTGGATGGAACCAATTGGCAATAGCAGATGGCACTGGCAGGTGGCACTGAATGGCGGCACTGGTTGGCATGTGGCACTAATTGGCATGTGGCACTGGATGGCATTGGCAGGTGAAACTGGTTGGTACTGGCAGGTGGAACTAATTGGCAATAGTTAGCACTGGCAGGTGGCACTGGTTGCAGTGGCAGGTGGCACCAATTGGCAGGTGGCACTGGATGGCAATAGTTAGCACTGGCAGGTGGCACTGGATGGCCTTGGCAGGTGGCACTGGATGGCACTAGTTGGCACTGGCAGGTGGCACTGGATGGCCCTAGTTGGCACTGGATGGCATTGGCAGGTGGCACTGGATGGCATTGGCAGGTGGCACTGGATGGCATTGGCAGGTGGCACTGGATGGCGTTGCCACTGGCAGGTGGCACTGGATGGCATTGGCAGGTGGCACTGGATGGCATTGGCAGGTGGCACTGGATGGCATTGCCAGGTGGCACTGGATGGCATTGCCAGGTGGCACTGGATGGCATTGACAGGTGGCACTAGTTGGCATGGCATTGGCAGGTGGCACTGGCTGGTTGGCATTAGCAGATGGCACTGGCAGGTTTCACAGCACATAATGTAGCTGATAATGTGTGAAACTCTCTCTATACAGTTTCACATGGTGCTGCAGAGAGAGGAGCTCAGATTCATTGTGATGTTGAAGGTGGATGGGACCCGGGTTGGGCGGGACTCAGCTGTCCAACACCAGCCAATGGTGTTGCCCACCCCGGGTCCCGCCCACCTTCAACATCACGATGAATCTGAGCTCCTCTCTCTCTCTGCAGCACCATGTGAAACTGTATGGAGAGAGAGTTTCACACATTATCAGCTACATTATGTGCTGTGAAACTGAGAGCAGAGAGAGAGAGAGAGGAGCTCAGATTCATCGTGATGTTGGAGGTGGGCGGGACCCGGGGTGGGCAGCTATTCAGCCAATGATCTCATCCCATTGGCTGGTGTTGGACAGCTGAGTCCCGCCCACCCCGGGCCCCGCCCACCCTGACATCAGTCCGACAGCTCCATTCTCCATCTCCTTAGTGTTTCACACACACGGCACTGCTCTGCAGACAGTGTGGAGAAGGGAGGGGGAACCCCATGTTCCTCCTTCCTTCTCCACACTCTGCTGATGCAGATCTGCTAAATATCGGCCACATTTGGATAATAATCGGCCGATGCCGATTTCTCCAAAATGACTGAATATCGGCCTGATATATCGGTCGACCTCTAGTCTCTGTGGCAAATTAACAGTGACATTACTTTTATCAGCGGCGGGGGAGGGGTCCCCTTCCCGCCTCGCTCCGGTGCCCTCCACCACTGGTGGAGGCAATCGGGTCCTCTTTTGTGAGTGGAGCCGAGTAAAAGGGAAGATGGTCCCCACCTGGCTCCATACCACTGGCAGGGTGGAAGCGACGTCAAAATGTCACTTCCACCCATAGCTCTTAACCACTTGCCTACAAGGGCGCTTTCACCCCCTTCCTGCCCAGACCAAATTTTTAGCTTTTAGCGCTGTCACACTTTGAATGACAATTGCGCGGTCATGCAACACTACCCAAATGAAATTTTTATCATTTTTTTTTCCCCACAAATAGAGCTTTTGGTGTTATTTGATCACCTCTGCGTTTTTTATTTCTTGCGCTATAAATAAAAGAGGGACAAGTTTGAAAAAAAAACACAATATTGTTTATTTTTAGCTATAATAAATATCATTTTTTTTTTTTTTTAAAACACATTTTTTCCTCAGTTTAGGTCGATACGTATTCTTCTACATATTTTTGGTAAAAAAAAATAATAATAATCTCAATAAGCGTATATTGATTGGTTTGCGCAAAAGTTATAGCGTCTACAAAATAGGGGATCAATCAATAGGGGAGCTATCAATCTGATAGCATTTTTATTATTATTTTTTTTTACTAGTAATGGCGGCGATCGGCGATTTTTATCGCGACTGCGATATTGCGGCGGACACATCGGACACTTGACACACTTTTGGGACCATTCACTTTTATACAGCGATCCCTGCTATAAAAATTCATTAATTACTGTATAAATGTGACTAGCAGGGAAGGGGTTAACACTAGGGGGCGAGGAAGGGGTTAATGTATTCCCCAATTAGTGATTCTTACTGTGGGGGGGGGGGGGGGGGGACTGGGGGAGGTGACCGATGGTTGTCCCTATATACAAGGGACACACCATCGGTCCCCTCTCCTTGACAGGACGTGGATCTGTGTGTTTACACACATAGATCCACTTTCCTGCTCAGTTCCTGAGCAATTGCGGGTGCACGCGCACCGGGTCCTCGGTAGTCCCCCTAGTGGTTTTTAAAGACGCAACGTCATATGACGTCCACCCAGGATAACAGAGTCTTCCTCCCGCCATCTTTTGACGGCGGGCGGATGACTAGTGGTTAAAGGAGACATATATTGACTCCAGATCTCATATTTAAGTTGCCCTGCCATGCTTTTTTTTCCTATTACAAGGAATGTTTACATTCCTTGTAATAGGAATAAAAGCGACACCATTTTTTTTTTTTATTTTTTTATTTTTTTTTAAGTAACAGTGTATAAAGAAAAAAAAAAAAAGTAAAATATATACGATTTTTTATACCGAGCTCACGTGCAGAAGTGAACACATACCCGAGTACCGCCCGCATATGAAAATGGTGTTTAAACCACACGTGAGGTATCACCACGATCGTTAGAGCAAGAGCGATAATTCTAGCCCTAGACCTCCTCTAACTCAGAACATGCACCCTTTAGAATTTTTTTAATTAAATAAAATCTCACCTATGGAGATTTTCAATGGTAAAAGTTTGACGCCATTTCATAAGCGGACGCAATTTTGAAGTGTGACATGTTGGGTACCAATTTACTCAGTGTAATATCTTTTACAATACAAAAAAAAAAATTGGGCTAACTTTACTGTTGTCTTATTTTTTTAATTAAAAAAAGTGTATTTTTTCCCAAAGAAGTGCGCTTGTAAGACCGCTGCGCAAATATGGTGTGACAAAGTATTGCAACAATTTTATTCTATATGGTGTTAAGAAAAAAAAAATATAAATGTTTGGGGGTTCCAAGTCATTTTCTAGCAAAAAGGCCTAGTTAGACTTACCGGTGACGGTATTTCTAAGAGCCTTTTAGGACAACCTTGGAGAGCGCAGCTCCGCCTCTTCTGTAGGAAACACCCACAGGCTTTAAATCCCTCCTCTTCCACCATGGCTTCAGTTATTGTGTGGCCTCCGGCACTGGAAAACAAAGCACAGAGAACCACAACACCATGATAGATACATAATTACTTTAATATACATTTAGGGAGGGAAATAGCGGTTGTCCTGAAAGGCTCTTAGAAATACCGTCACCGGTAAGTCTAACTAGGCCTTTCTCAAATCGACTTTCAGGACAACCTTGGAGAGGATAACCAAGTAACTTACCCTAGGGTGGGACTACTGCCTGCAGTACCTTCCTGCCGAAGGCTTGATCTGCGGCCGACAGCAAGTCCAACCTGTAGTGCCGAATAAAAGTTGAAAAACTGGACCAAGTAGCAGCCTTACAGATCTGATCAGGCGTAGCACCGGCCCTCTCGGCCCAGGAAACTGCGGTTGACCTTGTTGAGTGAGCAGCGATACCTGAAGGAGGAACTTCTCCCTTTGCTTGATAGGCTTCAGAAATTGCTTGTCTAAGCCATCTACCGAGCGTACTCTTAGAAGCTTTTTCCCCTTTGCGGGAACCGGAGAATACCACAAAAAGAGCATTTGATTTTATGAACTCCTTGGTGACGGAAAGGAACTGTAACAAACATCTCCTCACATCCAGTGTATGGAAAGCTTCTTCTCCTGCATTAGCCGGAACTGAGGAAAATGTCGGTAAAATTATTTCTTGCGACCGATGGAAAGTTGAGGCCACTTTCGGTAGGAAGGCTGGATCCGTTTGAAGGATCACCCGGTCTGGAAAAACTCTAAGGAAGGGTTCCGTAATTGCTAGAGCTTGGAGCTCACTGACTCTCCTTGCTGATGTAATGGCAACTAAAAAAATAGTTTTGAGAACTAAATTTTTTAACGATGTACTCTGTAATGGTTCAAACGGAGCTCCCGTGAGACCTTGCAAAACAATAGATAAGTCCCAACAAGGGAAAACTTTAAGGGCTATAGGCCTATTTCGAGCAAGAGTCCTAAAAAAAAATCTAAAAATTAATGTTTCTCTGGATAGAGATCTTTCAAGATAAACAGAGAGCCGCTACCTGTGTTTTCAGGGTGCTGGCTGCTAGACCTTTCTCCATTCCTTCATGGAGAAATTCCAGAACTGAAATGGTACTCTTGATTTCGAAATTCTTGGAAGAACACCAAGAGTTAAATTTCTTCCATACTTTGAGGTAGATGGATCTAGTTACCTCTTTTCTACTTGATAGTAGAGTCTTAACCACTTTATCAGAAAGTCCTTTAGATTTTAGAAGGTCTTCTTCAGAAACCAAGCACTTAGATGTAACCTGCTTGCTTCCGGATGGCACACAGAGCCCTGTGTCAATAGATCCTTCCTGTATGGTAATCTCCAGGGAGGTTTTGTGGCCAGGTTCAAAAGTGTTGCAAACCAAGGCCTTTTTGGCCAAAAGGGAGTGATCAGGAGCAAGTTGGTGTTTTCCTCCCTGAACTTCCTTAGAACCAGAGGAATTAGTGGAAAAGGGGGAAAGGCGTAACACAGCCGGTAATTCCATGGGTGTGCTAGGGCGTCTATGCCCACTGCCTGATCCATTCTGTGAAGAGAAAAGAATTCCTGAACCTTTGTATTTTGCTGACTTGCAAACAGGTCCACTTGAGGATGTCCCCACTCCTCCGATATCATATCGAACACCTCCTGGTTCAGACTCCATTCTGCTTCCACCACTCTTCTTCTGCTTAGCAGATCTGCTAACAGATTTTGTGATCCCTTCAGATGGACTGCCGATAGGGAGGCCACATTTATTTCTGCCCATGACAGAAGTTGATTGGCTAAATCCATGAGACCTTTGCTCCTGGTTCCCCCTTGCTTGAGCACATAGATTACTGCTGTCGTATTGTCTGACAGAATCTGTACATGATGTCCCTTGACCTCTTGTTGAAAAGCGAGGAGACCCAAATGAATGGCTTTCATTTCTCGCCAGTTTGATGATTTTTTTGCCTCTATCTTTAACCACGTGCCTTGTGCGGTTTGACCCTTCAGATGGGCTCCCCAACCCCAGGAGCTTGCGTCGGTTGTTGGATGCTTGTCCAGGGGAAAGACCCATGGGAGACCTCTCGTTAGATTGGGAGAGTCCCTCCACCACCATAGTGCTCGTTTCACTTTCGCAGATAGTTTGAAATGTTTTTCGAGCGGCACCTGGTGTGACCAGACCTGTAAAATGTTTTTCTGGAGAGGTCTGGAGTGTAGTCTTGCCCACTGGACTGCTGGAATTGTAGCCGTGAGAAGGCCCAAAACTGACATAGCTGTTCTGACTGAGACTGAAAGGTTCACATGTATCTGACCCACTGCTGAAACGATCTTCTCTATCTTTTCCTGAGGCAGGAACACTTTTTGCACCACCGAGTTTAGGGTATAACCCAGAAACCTCATCTCCTGAGAAGGATCTAGATGCGATTTTTCTAGATTCAAAATCCAACCTAGACTTTTGAGATGAGTCTGTGACGTTTGAAGGTTCGTCACAACCTGATCCCTGGAATCTGCAAAAAATAATAGGTCGTCCAGATATGGCACGACCGAGATCCCTCTCAGTTTCAGGGGTTCCAGGGCTTCCGCCATAATTTTCGTGAAAATTCTGGGGGAAGATGATAGGCCGAATGGTAGGGCTCTGAATTGGAGATGCCAGACTGATGTTCCCAGATTGATGGCCAGGCGAAGAAATTTTTGGGAAGCTGGTGCTATCGGCACATGTAGATAGGCATCCCTTAGATCCAGGGATGCCATTAAGCAGCCTGGAGACAACAGTTTTGTGATGGAATAAATTGTGTCCATGCGGAAGTGTTTGTACCGTATTGATCTGTTTAGGATCTTTAGATTCAGAATCAACCGGTATTTGCCTGAAGGTTTTTTCACTAGAAATATATGGGAATAAAACCCCCGACCCTCCTGTTGTTTCGGGACCTGGACAATGACTTCTTGTTGAATCAGATCCTGTAAAAGGTTCATCATGGCAGAAGCTTTTTCCTGATCTTTTGGGAGGGCTGTAAGGTAAAACCTGCTTGGCGGACATTCCGAGAATTCCAGTCTGTAACCTTGTGAAATGATGTTCGTTACGAAAGGACTTGTGGATATTTGACTCCACTGAGGGAGAAAGGATGACAATCTTCCCCCTACTGGAGTAGTTTTGTCATTTGTCTTTAGGGGTTTGATCTGGGGGAGATCTAAAGAGAACTCCGCCTCTTCCCCTACCCTTTTGAGGAACCCAGCGTTTCTTGTTGTTATCTTCTCTATTTTTGTAGGGTTGTTGAACAGCACGAAAATTCTTTTTAAACGTTTGCTTCTTCTTGGCGGGGAAAGCCTTCTTTTTATCGGCCGTTCTATCCAAGACTGTTTCCAGGTCTGGACCAAAAAGAAAATCCCCTGAAAAAGGAATGCCACAAAGTTTAATCTTTGAGGCTGTATCCCCTGACCACGTCTTTAGCCAGACTGCACGCCTAGCTGAATTGACGAGTGCTGAGGATCTGGCTGCCATTTTAATTGATTCAGCTGATGCATCAGCCATGTACTTAATTGCATTAAGAATTAGAGGGAAAGACTCTAAAAGGTCTTTCCTATGGGTACCCGCTTCAATGTGGCCCTTTAGCTTCTCTACCCAGCATTTCAGGTTTCTTGCTACCACCGTGGAAGCCATGGCTGGTTTGAGGCTGGCAGATGCAGAATCCCAAGCTTTTTTCAGGAGAGCATCTGCTCTTTTGTCCATCGCATCTTTCAAGACCCCCATGTCTTCAAAGGCCAGATCTGTCCTTCTAGAAACCTGTGAAAAAGGCAGCATCCACTCTGGGTTTCTTATTCCAAACTTCAGATTCTTTATTTTCAAAGGGGAACCTTCTCTTAAGAGATTTGGGTAGGAAGGGACCTTTTTCCGGATCTTTCCATTCTTTCTTAATTGTGTCTGATAACACTTTATGAACTGGAAAAACTCTGTGTTTGGAATCATCCATACCCTGGTACATTTTATCATGGACTGATAATTGTACTCTTTCCTCCTGAATATCCAGGGTAGTGTAGATTGCACTTAACAGTTCATCCACGTCCTCCAGGGATAATTTATATTTAGAGGTTCTGCCTGCATCCTCTTCTTCCTCTTCCTCAGAGTCTTTAAGAGAGGGAAGAGTACTTGTCCCTTCATCCCCAGAGTCCACCACTACTGGCCTGGAGGTGGAAGCTTGTGGGCTTGCTGGTGGTTGCTGGGGCTCAGTATGGACCGAACTTTGTACTAGCATAGATTTAACTGAACTGAGTGAGTCCGAAAGTTCCCTGACTGACGAAAATAATTCTTTAATTTGTTGAGAAGATTCCTCTTCAACCAGTTCCCTAATACATGATCTACACATGGCTTTCTGCCAAGAGTCTCTCAGAGGATTTTTACAGGAAGGACATTTCCTTTGGCTTGGTGGATTTACTGGTTTAGTTTTACTAGCAGTTTTCTCCTGAAACGAGAAATTAAACTGATTTTAATCAAAGCTCTATTAGCTAAGCAAGAAGAAACCACCACCGTGCTGATACCACCACCAGAGTGAAATGTCCCCTTTAAGAGAAAAAACATAGCAACCACCAATATTACTGCTAGATGGCCCAGCACAAGCTTCCATCAGAGCAGAGCAGGCTCCCATAGGGAGGAAACAACATTACACAAAATAAGCCCATAAGGATCAGAATAAAGGCACCATTGTACCCCTCTTACCTGGGCCTGACCGGTGCCAACGGCGCCTGCATCCGCCATCGCTGTAACTCTTTCCTCCATCGCAGAGAGACAGCTGTAGAGAAATTGCTGGGGTTTTTAAATTTCCCGGGCTCCGCGTCATCAACAGGAGCCGGAAACGGAAGCGCCGGTCAGAGAACCCGCCCTCTAGTCCCTGCGTTCCAGGCGCAAGGAGCCACAGGCGCCACGCCTCCACAGGAAACTCTGCGTCGCCGGAGTGACGTCATCCGCCAGACCGGGACCGACATGCGGGACGTGTTTCTTGACAAGAAACGGCACCCGCCCGACCACCAGGGCCAAAACCCGCGGACCCCGGGCACCAGACGCCGCATCTCCTATGGATCCCAAAGCTCCCGTGAGCAGGCGAGACCAGAGGACTCCGGAGCATCCCCCCTTAAAGGTACAGTGGGGGAGCTGGGATGGTACAACACACATAAACAAAATACTGAGGGAAAGCCTGTCTCCAGCCTTGGAGAGAAACGCAGCTCCCTGGCTCCAACCTGATGCTTCCACCATGGCGGAGGAAACACAATAACTGAAGCCATGGTGGAAGAGGAGGGATTTAAAGCCTGTGGGTGTTTCCTACAGAAGAGGCGGAGCTGCGCTCTCCAAGGTTGTCCTGAAAGGCGATTTGAGAAAATAATAATTTTAACTTGTAAAACAAGTTTGAAAAATAGGCCCGGCCTTAAAGCGGTTAAATCCGATTTTTTTGATTTTGATTTAAAATTGATTATTTCGATTTTTTTTTATAAAATGCTTTTGGAGTAAAAATCTATCTAAAGCAGGGTTCGACAAACCCCGGGCACCAGATCGCATTTGTGACTAGAATTAGCAACCTGAGGCGGCACAGCTGGGGTATCCTGTCTCCGTGCCCACTTAAACATTATATATATTATTTATTCTAACACCCTAGAGAATGAAATGGCGGTCGTTGCAATACTTTGTCACACCGTATTTGCCCAGCGGTCTTACAAGCGCACTTTTTACAGTTTTTTAATTAAAAAAAATAAGACAACAGTAAAGTTGGCCCAATTTTTTATATTGTGAAAGATAATGTTACGCCGAGTAAATTAATACCAAACATGTCACGCTTCAAAATTGCGTCCGCTCGTGGAATGGTGACAAACTACAGGTTGCATGTTTTGAGTTACAGAGGAGATCTAGGGCTAGAAATATTGCTCTCGCTCTACCAATCGCGGCGATACCTCACATGTGTGGTTTTAACATCACTTTCATACGCCGGCGCTACTCACGTATGCGTTTGCTTCTGCACGCAAGCTCAGCGAGACGGGGCGCGTCCTGGCTCCTAACTTTTTTTAGCTGGCTCCTAAATTTCAAGCAAATTTGTCAAGCCCTGATCTAAAGATAGTTTTCTGTTTAAGATACATTAATAATTTTGTTTATTCAGCATGATTAGATATGTAACATGGGGGTGTATATTCTGCAATATTTACATTTTTGGTAAACTCATTCAATGAATCCAAGCCGAGATAGCATACACTGCATTGATGCATTCACACAATTTCACAGTAACCATGAGATAAATCAAAGTTCAGGAATATTCCTTTATCACATTGTTTTGCAAATCTATGTACACTACAAACTGTATGATTGATTCAGTTCTAAAATTGCCGTTTTACTAACCTGACAGCTTATTCTAAATAGGAAACCTTAATTTTGTTTGCAAATATTAAACATTCTAACTAGCAGCAAAAAAGTCCTTACATTTAAAGAGCACCTGTCATTTTAGATCCATCATGGCAGCGCCTGTTAACAGGCATCCACTCACCTGCTGCCGCCACATTCCTCACCTTGTTGTGTCACTGCCGCATCACCATCCGTCCTATTAAAGTGAATGGGAGTGTCGAGGAGCCAATAGCGGGTCAGAGGAGGGGCAGCTGTGGGACAGAGACGACAGTTGCTCTTTAAACATTATGATTTAAATCAAGCTATTTTATTAGCGATTTAAATTGTGATTTAAATGGACTTGATTTAAATAAAAATCGACCCTGGTTGCAATCCTCCTCTTTTCAGGTACTCCACCTGTGGTCCTGGCTCCCCCCAACCCCACTCATGCATTCTCGCTCCCAAGCCTTGCTGTGTGTCAATCATTCAAATATCGGCTTTTTCAGCCAGCTATTCCCTACACCAGGGGTCTCCAAACTTTTTCAAACAAAGGGCCAGTCTACTGTTCTTCAGACTTTAGTTGGGCCGGATTGTGGCCAGCAGGGGTAGAAAATTTGCCGAGCCCAGCATCAGTGAGAATAAATATGGCTTTGGGGTTGGTGGTCAGTAGGAGGAGTAGTGCCCCATTATTGGTATTAGTAGGAGGTATAGTATCCCATCGTTGGTATCAGTGGAAAACAGAGCCCCATTGTTGGTGTCAGTGGGAGGAATAGTGCACCAAGGGCCGAATAAAGGCTAGCAAAAGGGCCACATCTGGCCCTCGGGCTGCAGTTTGGAGACCCCTGCCCTACACCATAAGAATGATCATAGCAGCTGTTCCGCTGCTTGATCGTTCTTACGGGCGGCGAGAGGAGACGTCCTCTGGCTTTTTACACTGGAGTCAACAGAAAAGCAGAAAGACAGGCGCCACTTAGTTAAAACTGTATCACTTTAATGTTAAAAAGCATCAAAGCACTCACTTAATGGTTACTGTAAGAGGGCATACGAGAGTCCAATCGACAGTCAGTCTCCGCCAGTATAAGTGATCCCAAGAGCTGTAGACAATAGCTGTGCTGAGCGGGGCCGGTTTTCTTTCCAAATTGGATGACTTCCGGGTATCGCTACATCTGCCAGGAGGAGGGCTGGAACGCAACGTAAGGCGGAGTGACGTCAGGACCAGGATGCAACGCGTTTCAACGTGAGCGCAGTGAGGTGATAAGCGCAGGGATCCTTATCACCTCACTGTGCTCGCATTGAAACGCATTGCATTCTGGTCCTGACACCACTCCGCAAAGTCGGTCCGACTTTGAAAATGCTGCCTGTACTACTTTGATCTTTCTTTAGCCCATTGAATATCATTGAAGTCGGAACGCCGTCTTGCATGATCCGACTTTGGCATGCAACTTGTGCTCTGCTGATCTTGAGGGGGGAACTTCACGCCAAATTTTAAATAAAAACCCGGCATGGGTTTCCCCTCCAAGAGCATACCAGGCCCTTAAAAGGGAACCCCTACGCCGAAAAAACAGCGTGGGGGTACCCCCAAAATACATACCAGACCCTTACCCGAACATGCAGCCCGGCCAGTCAGGAAAGTGGGTGGGGACGAGAGAGCGCCCCCTCCTGAACCGTACCAGGCTGCATGCCCTCAACATGGGGGGGGGGGTGCTTTGGACAAGGGCCTCTTCCTGACAACCCTGACCATTGGTTGCTGGGTCGGCAGGCGGGGGGGGGCTTAACAGAATCGGGGAACCCCCTTTAATAAGGGGGCCCACAAATCCCGGCACCCCACCCTATGTGAATGAGTATAGGGTACATCGTACCCCTACCCATTCACCTTGGGGGGAACAAAAAAACACATTACACAGGTTTTTAAAGTCATTAGGCAGCTCCGGGGGTCTTTTTCCGACTCTCCGCTCTCTTCTCCCGCTCTCCGGTGCCTTCTGCCGGGCTCCTCCGCCATCTTCTTCCAGCTCTTTTACTAGCGTTCGCCGGTCTTCTCCGTCGTCGTCTTTTCTTCCGATGTTGGCACAACGCTCTCTCCTGCTGTAATGCCGCGTGTGCAACGATTTATATAGGCATGGTGCGTGGCCACCGGGTGATGTCACCCGGTGACCCTGCCCCCTCATGACGTCACAGTCCCAGGGCACGAAGGGAGGGGTCACCGCGTGACATCATGCCTATATAAATCGTTGTGCACCGCGCACACAGCGTTACAGTGGGAGAGAGCGTTGTGTAAACATCGGAAGAAAAGAAGAGGGAAAACGACGCTTGAGAAGGCCGGGCAAACGCTAGTAAAAGAGCTGGAAGAAGATAGCGGAGGAGCCCGGCAGAAGGCATCGGAGAGCGGGAGAAGAAAGCGGAGAGTCGGAAGAAGACCCCTGATGTTGGAAGAAGACCCCCAGAGCTGCCTAACACATGACTTTAACCACTTCCCGACGGCCGTACGACTATTGACGGCCGCGGGGTGGTTCTACTTCTCTGAGCCGCCGTCAATTGACGGCAGCTCATTTCCGCGCTCCCGAGCGCGCGGCGGGGAACTTCTGTTCTGGCCGTGTCCCTTGGACACAGCCAATAACAGATCGCGGTAAATAGCCAATCAGAGCGGCTATTTACAGCGCGATCTTTCCGGCCAATGAGGGATGATCTCAAATGTAAACATATGAGATCATCTCTCATTGCCGTCTCTCCCTCCTCACACAGACAGCGCGTGTGAGGAGAGAGAGATACTGTGAGTGAAAGAAAACCGTTACAAAGTTTTACAAATCACTGCCCAGTGTTCAATCAGTCCCACCAGTGCTATCAGTGCCACCAGTGCTACCAGTGCCACCAGTGCCCATCTGTGCAATCTGTGCCCACCTGTGCCATCTGTGCCCACCTGTGCCATCTGTGCCCACCTGTGCCATCTGTGCCCACCTGTGCACACCTGTGATCACTGCCGCCTCAGTGCATATCAGTGCCCACCTGTACCACCAGTGCCCACCTATGATCATTGGCCACCTGTGATCAGTGCCGCCTCAGCGCACATCAGTGCCCACCTGTGCCACCAGTGCCCACCTGTGATCAGTGCCCACCTGTGATCAGTGCCCAACTGCCGCCTCAGTGCCCAACTGCCGCCTCAGTGCCCAACTGCCGCCTCAGTGCACATCAGTGCGTATCAGTGCCCACCTGTGATCAGTGCCCACCTGTGATCAGTGCCCACCTGTGATCAGTGCCCACCTGTGATCAGTGCTGCCTCAGTGCCCACCTGTGCCACCAGTACCACCTGTGCCACCAGTACCCACCTGCCGCCTCAGTGCACATCCGTGCGCATCAGTGCCCACCAGTACCACCTGTACCACCAGTGCCCACCTGTGCCCACCAGTGATCAGTGCCCACCTGTCGCCAGCAACAATGTCAAAACGCCTCTTCTCCCTCCAGCAGGCATATACAATTATTGCTGCAACTGACGAGAGCAACGGGGAGCTCTCGTCTTCCGATTCCCAGCTGGATTCCGATTCGGACGTAGTCTATGAACCAGTCTACAGCAGTGGAACAGCGACAGGCTCAGAGGGGGAAGATGGTCAGCCCGCCAAAAGAAGGCGTTCTGGTGAGGAGGCAGTGGCATCCACCAGCACCGTCATGCCATCCACCAGCACCGTCATGCCATCCACCAGCACCATCATGCCATCCACCAGCACCGTCATGCCATCCACCAGCACCGTCATGCCATCCCCAAATACAGAAGCGCCATCCACCAGCACCGAAGTGCAATCCACAAATACTGAAGTGCCATCCACCAGTACCGCAGTACCTCGGCAACAAAGGCCAAGGACCCATGCAAGCCTTCCCTATGCCCTTCATTACCCCCTGTGGCTTCCTTCAAATTCCGGAGAAGCCAACATTCCCCCTTTTACTGCCCAGCCAGGAGTCCAGGTGGACACAGAAAATTTTTCCCCAATTAATTTTTTTGATTTATTTTTAAACTGAGGAACTGCTTTCTAGCATTGTGGCCCAGTGCAACTTATATGCCCAACAGTTTATCGCCAACAATCCCACATCGTCCTATGCCCGTCCCTTCCATTGGAGAGACCTAACAGTGGAGGAGTTCAGAATTTTTTTAGGCCTCACCTTTTGTATGGGACTCAACCCAAAAAATGAGAAGCATTCATTTTGGTCCAAACGCCCCATTTATCATATGCCAATCTTTTCGGCAACAATGCCCAGAACCCGATATTTCATGATAATGCGGTTCCTCCACTTCAACGACAACACCCAGTGCCTTCCCCGAAACCACCCAAATTTTGACAGGCTTTTCAAAATTCGCCCCTTATTAAATTATTTTTCTGAATTATTCCCCCAAATATATACCCCGGAACAACACATTTGTGTAGACGAGTCCCTCGTAAAATTTTGTGGCCGACTGAAAATAAAGCAGTTCATTCCAAGCAAAAGAGCCCGCTATGGGGTGAAGGTTTACAAGCTATGTGAACGAGCCACAGGGTACTTGTATTCCTTCTTGGTCTATGAAGGGAAGGACACCCAGCTGAATCCCCCCGATTGCCCAGACTACTTGGGAACAAGTGGAAAAGTGGTTTGGCAACTTATCACCCCCCTCCTGGATAAAGGATACCACCTGTACGTGGATAATTTTTATACGTCTCTTCCCCTGTTCCACAACCTTCATCGGAAGCAGACCCCGGCTTGTGGCACGGCAAGAAAGAACCGGAAAGGCTTTCCTCAAGGCCTTGTAAATAAGAAGCTGAGGAAAGGGGAATCGGCGAGTCTGCGCAACAAGGAGGTTCTAGCAGTGAAGTGGAGGGACAGAAGAGACGTATACATGCTGTCCTCCATCCACAACGATTCCTTTATAGAAACCCGCAGAAGGCGTGGCACCACCATCCAAAAGCCAACATGTATCCGGGACTACAATTTATTCATGGGGGGGGTCGATTTTAACGACCAAATGTTGGAACCATATCTGGCCACAAGACGCACGTACCATTGGTACAAGAAAGTAGCCATTTATTTTTTTCAATTGGCCGTCTACAATTCTTATATCATTTATCGTAAATCCACCCAAAACTCCCTACCCTTCCTTGGCTACCAGGAGGAAATTACCACTTCCCTGATATTCCCGAACGACCTGCCCCAAAACATTCGATTAGATGTACTAAGTAGACTCTGCGAACGACATTTCCCAGATAAGGTCCCTCCCACAGCATCAGGCCGACGAGCTCAAAAAAGATGCAAGGTGTGTTCCAGTGATGGAGTCAGACGAGACTCAGCTTACTATTGTGCCGAATGTCCTTCCCAACCCGGCCTCTGTATAACTGAGTGTTTTCGACGTTACCATACCAAACTAAATTATTAATCCTCCGTTCCTGCCTTTACTCACCTATACACCCCTTATGCCACTGCCTGCCCTGTAACTGACCCCGGGTTGTTTTTCGACCACGATTCTGCCTAACGATTTTGTAATACCTCTGCCCGATCTGGAAATGACCCCGGCTTGTTTTTTGACCACGATTCTGCCTAACGATTCTGTACTGCCTCTGCCTGATATGGAACTGACCTCGGACTGTTTGACCATGTTTTTGCCTGCCTCATGGACTGATCTTGTACCCTGCTACTGGACTAGTGGGAACACAGGGGTCTCACATATGTGAGGGGCGCCAGAAAAGTTTTTCTGGATGATTAGGGTCTGGTTGCCCGGAGGCTTCAAAGAGATTTGGGTGGGAGAAGCCTCTACCCCTGTCCCCATTCTGTCCTGAACGAGGCCCTCCTTCTGCCTGCTGCCTGTAGGACCTATGCCATCATGCCTCTGCCTGTTGCATGAACTGACCACCTGCAGTATCCCTGCCTGGACGTTGCTGACCAAGTCCCTGCCTGCTGCCTGGACCAGTGCTATCCTGATGTGTAGAACTGCGCTACTATTACCACAGGTAATCTTTTGTTTTTTACACTTTGCTCAGCATAATGTATTTTGGGATGCAATTCTTGGTATGTGCATGCTATGTGTCTCTGGAACACCTCACGGTGTTCCTTGCATGTTGGATCTCTATATGTGGTCAGGCTGTGTAGAAGTCTCACACATGGGGTATCATTTTACTCAGGAGGAGTAGCAGAATGTATTTTGGGGTGTCATTTTTGCTATGTAAATGCTACGTGTTGGAAATATCTTATCAATGGACAACTTTGTGTAAAAAATATGCGATTTCATTTTTTTTTCCACATATTCCAAAAAATTCTGGAAAAAAATGAACCGTTCAAAAGACTCATTATGCCTCATAGATTATACGTTGGGGTGTTAGCTTTCCAAAATGGGGTCATTTTGTGGGTAATTCCATTGTCCTGGTGTTCCAGGGCCTTCTAAATTGTAATAGGTTGTCAACTAGTTAGATGTGCAATTTATGCTCCTAAAACCCCTGATGGCGCTCCCTGCAGGTTGGGCATCGGTATGTGGCCAGGCAGTGGAAAAGTCTCACACATGGGGTATCGTTTTACTCAGAAGGAGTAGCAGAATGTATTTTGGGGTGTCATTTGTGGTATGCACATGCCATGTGAGAGAAATAAGCTATTACAATGACACTTTTGAGAAATTTTTTAAATAAAAAATAAAAATCTTAATTTTGCAAAGTGTTTTGGGAAAAAATTACAACTTCAAATAACTCACCATGCCTCTTACTAAATACCTTGGGATGTCTACTTTCCAAAAAGGGGTTATTTGTACTTTCCTGGCTTGTTAGGGTCTCAAGAAATGAGATAGGCCTTCAAAACATCAGGTGTGATCAGATGTGATAATTTATTATGATTTGCACTATAGCTTGTAGACTCTAAAACTTTCACACAGACCAAATAATTTCCAAAAAATTTGGGTTATTTTTATCAAAGACATGTAGCAGTATAAATTGTGGCCAAAATTTATGAAGAAAAATTAATATTTTGCAAAATTTTATCACAGAAACTAAGAAAAAAACATTTTTTTTCTAAATTTTCGGTCTTTTTTCATTAATAGCGCAAAAAATAAAAAACCCAGAGGTGATCAAATACCACCAAAAGAAAGCTCTATTTGTGGGAAAAAAAGGACAAAAAAAATCATTTGGGTACAGTGTTGCATGACTGAGTAATTGTCATTCAAAGTGTGAGAGCCCTGAAAGCTGAAAATTGGTCTGGTCAGGAGAGTGTTTAAGTGCCCAGTATGGAAGTGGTTAAAAACTTGTGTAGTGTGTTTTTTTTCCTTGACACTTTTTTCCCCCCCAAGTGAATAGGTAGGGGTACATTGTACCCCATACCCATTCACATAGGGTGGTGGGCCAGGATCTGGGGGCCTCCTTATTAAAGGGGGTTCCCAGATTTACGATAAGCCCTCTGCCCGCAGACCCCGAACCGCAACCGAAGGCCAGGAAGAGGCCCTTGTCCTTGATCAGTCAGGTCCCCGTTCATTGAAGTCGGCTGTGTCTCCGACTTTAAGTCGCAGGGCAAAGTCGGATCCAAAGTCCGTGTCAAATGGCTGTCGTGTCAAATGCAGTGTCAAGAATTGTGGCACTTGCATATTTATGTGGTATACAAAGAAGTCAGTAGTTGGTATTGACGGTACGGTCCACCAGTGTAAGCAATTTATCAATTGTGGGACGGACTTTGTCGTGTATGGCATCATTTGACCTTGCGGCCGTCTCTATGTAGGTTGCACGTCTCGCCCCATGAGAGTGCGTATTGGTGAGCACAAGTGTGACATTAAAACCAGAGTTAAATATCCAGTCCCTAGGCATTTTCAAGAAGCACACCAAGGCGATCCATCTGGCATGAGGGTATTTGGAATTTAATCTATTGGAGCAGATTTAGACAGGGGTAGGAGAAACCAGAGGCTCTGTAAACGAGAGGCCTACTGGATTTTCACTCTTGGGAGTCTCACCCCTGGAGGGCTCAACGAAGACCCTGAAATTCATAAAATTAGATAAAAACAGTCCAAACTAGCAATAAATAAAATTAGTCTAATTAGTTAGTTTTTCGGTAGGTTCTCAGAAACGCATCCGACTTCAATGAACGGGGATCCGACTTGGATTCCCGCCAATACCAGGCACTGTGTTTGGTATGAATTGTCAATTAAAAAAAAAAAAACACACACACACTAGACAGGTCTTTGACCGCTTAAGCCCCGAACCATTTTGCTGGTTAAAGACCAGACCATTTTTTGCGAATTGGCACTGCGTCGCTTTAACTGACAATTGCACGGCCGTGCAACGTGGCTACCAAACAAAATTGACGTCCTTTTTTTCCCCCACAAATAGAGCTTTCTTTTGGTGACATTTGATCACCTCTGCGATTTTTATTTTTAGTTTAGGCCGATACGTATTCTTCTACATATTTTTGGTAAAAAAAAAAAAAAATGCAATAAGCGTTTATTGATCAGTTTGCGCAAACGTTATAGCTTCTGCAATTTAGAGAGTTTAATGGCATTTTTTAGTAATAATTTTATTTTTTTTACTAGTTATTGTGGCGATCGGCATTTTTTATTGCGACTGCGACATTATGGTGGACACTATTTTGGGACCATTCATTTTTACAGCGATCAGTGCTATGAAAATGCACCGATTACTGTAAAAATTACACTGGCAGTGAAGGGGTTAACCACTACTTGGCGCTGTAGGGGTTACGTGTTCCCTACGAAGTGATTCTTACTGTTAGTGACGTGTCACAGGTAGCCACACCCCCTGATGACCATTCCCGATCACGGGGGAATGGTCATCAGTGACAGTGTCACTAGGCAGAATAAGGGAATGCCTTGTTTACAAAGGCATTCCCCTGTTCTGCTTTTGCCGACGGCAATCGCCGGACCTGCGGCCGCACTCGAGGCGCGCGCTGGGAGGCAGATTCAAATGGACGTACCTGTACGCCAATCTGCCTGCCCGTGCCATTCTGTGGACATAAATAGGCGTGCGGTGGTCGGCAAGTGGTTAAAGTAATTTATTGGGCAGCTCCGGGGGTCTTCTTCAGACTTCGGGGGTCTCTTTCGTCTTCTCCGCTCTCTCCGGCCTCTTCTCCCACTCTCCGGTGCCTTCTGCTAGGCTCCTCTGCTATCTTCTGCTAGCTTTTTTACTAGTGGTGGCCCGGTCTTCTCCGTCTTCTTCCGATGTTGACACAACACTCTATCCCGCTGTAATTCCGTGGGAATGCGGCCTGGTACTGTTCAGGAGGGGATGGGGGGGGGGCGATCGCTCGTCCCCACCCACTTTCCTGACCGGACGGGCTGCGTGCTTGGATAAGGGTCTGATTTTCCGTCGTAGGGGGGTTTCCCTTAAAATCCATACCAGACCCAAGGGCCTGGTATGCTCTTGGAGGGGGAACCCATGCCGTTTTTTTTTTTTTAATTTGGCGTGGAGTTCCTCCTCAAAATCAAAGCACAAGTCGCATGCCGGAGCCAAGATCATTAGGTGAAAAAAAAAGAAAGCCAATGCAGCCACCACATCTAATGATTGGTAGGCTGCAATATATTACATTTTTGGCTTTGTGTTTAATACCATTTTAACAGCACTCGATGCAGGACACAAGTAATGACAACAGGCCTTCAGACGCACATGTATTCTCTAATACTGCTGTGACAATGAGGGTTCATATACAAGGGAGAATTTAAAAGGCTTTTTTATATATATGCCAGGCGGATTTTCTGGGCGAAAGAGCTGCATGCAGCCTGCCATACAGGTGAAGGACTGTATGTCAGGGGTTTTAATCTAGCAGCCCTCCAGCTGTTGCACAACTAGAAGTCCCATCATGCCTCTGCCTGTGGGAGTTATTTTTGAAACGGTCAGCCTTGGGACTTGTAGTTTCCAAACAGCTGGAGGGCCACGAGTTTTAGACCCCTGCTGTATGTAGTACACATATGGTGGGTTGCATCAACATTTAACCACACATGAGCGCCCAACGTGTTTTCCAAATGTTAATGTTTCTAAAAATAAGTCAAGACATGCATGTGCAGTTTAACACAAACATCAGCATTTACAATAGCATACAGCCATTCACTTGTATGGCAGGCAGTGCATGGTGCTCCTTAGGCGTGGGAAATAGCCAGGAATTAAGCTTGCCTGCTTCTCAGTCATACTTCTGTCTGTCCATCCCTGACACACTGTCAACCCTTGGCCCACCCACAAGGCGAGTCTGGTGCCATCACTGAGCACCCTGTCTGATATCGATGTCATTATAGCCAAAGTCAGAGGCTGCTACAGAGAGAATTAGGAAATGTCATGCTGGCTCTAATGTGGCACTCACCACTGCTGACCGGCTTATGTATGCCCATGATCCTGTTCATCCTCTCCTCAGAGTTAATCATCAGCTTCCTCCGCCGGATCTCCGCCCTTCGCTGGGACACTGACATCTTCTCTGAAGCCGAGTCTTCGCTTCTGTCTGGACCTTCCATATCGTTACTAGTGCCTAAAACCACCTCTCCACCCTGGGTGATCATCTCTACACAATGAGCTTCTCTGTCAGCTTGGTGACGGCTCACTGTGATGACATCACTATCCGCGCCCGTCTGCCGCCTCCACCTTGTGCTTGGCAATTACGTATAGGAAGGGAACCGGAGAAAAATATTAGCTGCGTCATATGTAATGAAACATCGCTCTTCCCTCTATTCGGTGTCTCCACTCCTCTTAAACTTCACTGAACCAGTCTCTCAAAGTGTGACTGTCATACTGTGCATTAGTACTAAAAGCTAGGCCAATGTGATGGCACCCTCCCAGGGGGTTTGTCCTTGACAGACTCTGCTTACAGAAGTGTGCTAGATAATGCTGGGAGTCATTAAAGCGGATGTGCCACGGGAAAAATATATTAAAAGCCAGCAGCTACAAATACTGCAGCTGCTGACTTTTAATATAAGGACACTTACCTGTCCTGGAGTCCAGCGGCGATGGCAGCAGATGACGAGCCGATCGCTCGTCACCCTGCTGCTCCCCCCTCCATCCTCGGTGAGGGAACCAGGAAGTGAAGCACTCCGGCTTCACTGCCCGGTTCCCTACGGCGCATGCGCGAGTCGCGCTGCGCCCGCCGATTGGCTCCCGCTGTGTGCTGGGAGCCGAGTGTTCCCAGCATACAACGGGGGACGGACGGGAAGGAAGGAAAAAACCCGTCCTTTGCCCGTATCGTAGGGCCGGAAGTGGGTGCAGATACCTGTCTGTAGACAGGTATCTGCACCCCCCTCCCCCCTGAAAGGTGTCAAATGTGACACCGGAGGGGGGGAGGGTTCCGATCAGCGGGACTCCACTTTAGAGTGGAGATCCGCTTTAACCTAGGGTGACCAGACATCCCCTGTTTCCGGGGACAGTCCCTGGATTGAGGACACTGTCCCCGGACCAAGTGTATCCCTGGATTGGATTTGAACAGGGGCTGGGGCAATTTCAAAGACAGTCAGTGCAGAATTAAAAAAAGATTCTGAATTACAGCCCCCCCCCCGCTCCTACTAGCTTAGTGGGGTATATTTTTTTTTTTCAGATATCTGTGCACCTTTCTGATGATCATGTGCTGGTCGGAGTGGAGGGAATATTTCTTCAGTTTCAGGCGCATTCCCATTCAGCTCCACTTGCATGTTCTTCTGCCTTGGCTAAAGTCCCGGCCAGCCGCCTGCCTGCTTATCTCCTTGGCGGAGTGACCTTCTTCCTCGCCCCACCCAGTAGTAGCCGGGGCCCAGAGAGTAGGTGCCGGTTCACACTACAGCAACTTGGGATCCGACTTGTCAGACCTCAAGTTGCCCCAAGTCGTTGGACATAAGAAATTCCATTGAAGTGAATGAGAGCTGTCTTAATGTCAGCCCTCAAAATTTCCACTCGCCTACTAGCATTTGGCGAGTGGATTTAAGCTGGGGGCGAGATGACAGGGCTGCATGACCAATCTCCCTCCAATCTGTGCCTACACTTAGAGTCCCGATGAGATTGGCGGCCGAAGAGGAAAGGTGCATTCTCGGGAAAAGTAGTCTGTTGAGCCGCACACAGGCAGAGCAGTACACAGGTGCTCTCCTTAGAAATTCTCATTAAGCCATGGGACCTAACAGTATGACCTCTCTGAGCCTGCCCCCCTCCCCCGGGCCCGGACTAATGTAGCTGGAGAGCAGAAAGTAATGAGTGAGGTGGAGGATTGCAAAAATTACCACTCCGGTGCAACGCTCACTGAAAGTTGCCCTGACATGAGAGCGGCAGCCTTCTAGTTTGTGCAGTTTTCTTCTCCTTGTGCTCTATGTAAGTGTCCAACAGTTTAGCCTGAGCACTGTGAACAGACTGGTCTCAATGTGTGCTGTGCGCTGTCAGTGTGCGCTGTGCTATGGTGTCAATGGCTGTGCAGTTGTGTGGATCTAAGCGCTGGATTGTACTCCCTCCCGCTGTGCTGCAGCTCCTCTCCTCTCTGCCAGCCTGAATAAAAGGGGGAAGTGGGGACATGCAAGCGTGGAGCTGCACACACAGGCTCCTGATGATGAGATGAATGGGAGGGAGAGAGAGGATGGATGGGAGTTGCAGAGGAGACAGAAAGAGAATGGGGAAGAGACCCAGTTCTAGTGCCCTGTCCCTCTGGTCTGCCCCCAGTGCCCTGTCTCTCTGGTCTGCCCCCAGTGCCCTGTCCCATTTTGTTAAAGTTGTTGTTGGTAATATTTAATTTTGTAACTTGATTCTGCATAAAACATTGTCATTCCATGAGATAATCTATGAGGGCATGTTTACGGGTGCAATTAGGCGCAGGGCAGTGTATGAATTAGGTAGGGCAACTGGTGGCGAGTAACTCTTGAGGCCTGGCTAGTAGCTCAGGACTTGAAATTTCGAGCCCTGTTAATGTACACTACTGAAGTTGCTCCGACTTCAGAAAAGTTTCCTGTACTACTTCTAGGAAACTTGTACCCATAGATTTCAATGGAAGTTGCCTCCAAAGTCAGATCTCCATCTTAACTGAAGCAACTTTACAGGAAAAGAAAATAGTTTACCCAGGCAAACCCCTCCCTCCCACAGAGCTGAAGATTCTGTGATTGGCCACAGCCAAAGTCACCTGTCCTGGAGGCAACTTTAAAGCGGGAGTTCACCCCCAAATCAACTTTCTGACATTAGTTCCAGCATACTGCTAACATCTGCAGTATGCTGTTTTTTTTTTCCCGCTACTTATCGTTTTATGAGCCCTTGTTATCCGGCTCCGAGTGGGGATCGCTTCCGGGTATAGGCGTTCCTAAGCGAAGAGGAGTTGATTGACGGTCGGCTAAAGCGCGTCACGGCTTCTGAAAATACCCGAAATGACACTTGGGTGTTTACGGCACCTGCGCAGTCAGCTCTATACGGCAGGCGCCGTAAACACCCGAGTGTCATTTCGGGTTTTTTCGGAAGCCGTGACACGCTTTAACAGCCCGTCAATCAACTCCTCTTCGCTTAGAAAACGCGGATTCCCCGCTCGGAGCCGCATAACAAGGGCTCATAAAACGATAAGTAGCGGAAAAAAAAACCAGCATACTGCAGATGTTAGCAGTATGCTGGAACTAATGTCAGAAAGTTGATTTGGGGGTGAACTCCCGCTTTAAGTCGCGTTGTAAGTTGCTCAAAGTCATTTTTTGTGATACAGCACTGCGTCGCTTTAGCCGACACTTGTGCGGTCGTGCGACGTTGTACCCAAACAAAATGTATGTCCTTTTTTTCCCCACAAATAGAGCTTTCTTTTGGTGGTATTCGATCACCTCTGCAGTTTTTATTTTTTTGCACTTTAAACAAAAGAAGAACGACAATTTAAAAAAAAAAAACACAATGGGCCGGATTCAGAAACGAGATACGACGGCGTATCTCCTGATACGCCGTTGTATCTCTGAGTGCGGGCGGTCGTATCTATTCGCCTGAATCAAAGAATCAGTTGCGCATAGATATCCCTAAGATCCGACTGGTGTAAGTGTCTTACACCGTCGTATCTTAGGTTGCATATTCACGCTGGCCGCTAGGTGGCGCTTCCGTATAGTTCCACGAGGAATATGCAAATTAGGTATTTACGCCGATTCAGAAACGTACGTCCCCCCGGCGCATTTTTTTACGTTGTTTACGTTCGGCTTTTTCCGGCGTATAGTTACCTCTGCTATATGAGGTGTAGCTAATGTTAAGTTTGGCCGTCGTTCCCGCGCCGAGTTTTGAAATTTTACGACGTTAGCATAAGTCGTTTGCGAATATGGCTGTACGTCATTTACATACACGTCGAATCCAATACGTCCTTGCGGCGTACTTTGGCGCAATGCACACTTGGATATTTTACGGACGGCGCATGCGCCGTTCAAAAAAAACGTAGAACGCGGGGTCAATTAAAATTTAAATACAACACGCCCCCAACATCCCCATTTGAATTAGGCGGCCTTACGCCGCAACACATACGTTACGCCACCGTAACTAAGGGCGCAAGTTCTTTCTGAATACAGAACTTGCGCCCAAAGTTACAGGGGCGTAACGTATCAGAGATACGTTACGCCGGAAGAAAGATGCGCTCATCTTTCTGAATCCGGCCCACTATCTTTTACTTTTTGCTATAATAAATATCCCAATTTTTTTTTTTTTAAATTGCAATAAGCATATATTGATTGGTTTGCACAAATGTTATAGCGTCTACAAACTATGGGAAAGATTCATGGCATTTATATGGCGTTTTTATTTTATTTCATGTTTTACTAGTAACAACAGTGATCTGCTATTTTTAGCAGTATTGCGACATTGCGGCAGACAGGTCGGACACTTTTGACACATTTTTGGGACCATTGACATTTACAGAGCGATCAGTGCTATAAATATGCATTGATTACTATGTAAATGTCACTGGCAGGGAGGGGGTTAACACTAGGGACGATCAAGGGGTTAACTGTGTTCCCTATATGTGTGTTCTAACTGTGGGGGGAGGTGGGACTAACTAGGAGAGAGGACAGAGCTTCTCTCCTCTGACAGCATAGGGATTTGTGTGTTTATGCTGCCGCTCGTGCACGCGATCGCGCCCTCCGGCCACACGCATTGAGCTCCCCGCTGTGTAGAGGTGGCGCTCGTGTGCCCTCATGGTGGCTCTCCTGGGCAAAGCCATATATGTATGGGATTTCGCCCAGGAGAGACATTCTGCTGCAGTATATCTGCATGAGCTGGTCGGGAACCGGTTAAAGGGAACAGGAAGCTGCAAACGGAGTCAATGAAAATCAGTAGCATGTTGTCCTTGCGTGCAGCTATACCACCAGCGCGGCAGGCCCCCTAAGGTGTCTGTCCCCTGCAAGCGCTTTCTGCAAGTCACAGGAGCCTTCTCTTCTGCACCTCGTAAGTTTGCTCGCACTGGCCCTGCTTTAGGAATGCCCGTATTGCTGGAAGTTAGCGGTGGCCTGTACTAGCCCAGCCCAGACTGCGGTTGCCGCTTGCCTCCCGCTGTGCAGCCCAGTCATCAAGAGACCGCTTTTCCTAGAATATGCAGCCCAGGGGCCACGGCCCACTGGGCAAACGCCTGGTGTGCCCTATGACCAGTCCGGGCCTGCTTCCTATTGGCTTTCCAATTGTGGGGTTCTCTCAGGAGAGTAGTGGCATCATCTCAAGGGGACTGGTCAGAAAGGGAGTATCTACAGCAGTGATTGTCAACTTATGAGCTAAAGGGGTCCTTAAATGTGGCCCTTGACATCGCCAAAGGGCCACACAAAATTTTAAACATATGTAATGTTTGAGAGGTCTGTCAGAAACTGCAGACATAATTGAGGAAATGAGGGTGAGAAAGTGTGGACATTTTTGGCTGGGTATATACTTCAGAACACAATATGAAACTGGGAACATGTTACATGAGGCTAGTAGAGTTTAAGGGCCCTTTCACATGGGGCGGATCCGTGTGCGGGCTCCGCTTTGCGGCAGATGACAGGTCTGTCTCTGCACACTGTGCAGGGACCGACCTGTCAGGAGAGCCGCTTTCCTCTATGGGGGGATGCTAGAAACAGATGTGACTTGGGGTGGCTTAATGAATGGTGTATTGTTTCTTAATTTTTAGAGGAACGTGAGTGTGGTCAGTTCCAGAATTTGGAGGACTAGGATATGAGAGCTGAACCCAGCACAGAGTCTCCACTTGACATCACATCCCCTGACGCAAGTCAGACAGAGGGCGGAAGAGACCAACAAGTGGAAGAGCCTCTTGTTTGCACAAATAAGTATTTGTAGAATCTGGCTTCAAATGTGTATACATGTCAAGTGTTTAGATGTCCAAACCAAACACCCACTCCACACATTAGCAAAGTATGTAGTGCCTTTAACATTAGCATGGAGAAGGAAGAGGTGGAAGGAGCTGGCAGTGTTGCTAGGTCCCAGAGTTTTGTAAACCCAGGCACCAGGGCCAAGATTACAGAGTAGTTGCAGTGTGTACATTCCTAGTAGTTTAGGTGTGTAGGTGTCTGAAGGGCAAGCAGGTTAAAAGCAACAATATCGACTGGCTAGGTAAGTATTTGCCTAATTTGACCAATAACGTGACCATAATTCACTTTGTAAGGGCTCAGCCACTTGACCATCGTTCCCTTAATACTTTTTTCTCTTCTTCCAGATGCACAATTGGCCGAATCAGTGCAGATATGCTAGGGTGACCAGACATCCCCATTTTCCGGGGACAGTCCCCGGATTGAGGACACTGTCCCCAGACCAAGTCTGTCCCTGGATTGGATTTGAACAGGTACTGGGGCAAATTCAAAGACAGTCAGTGCAGAATAATAAAAAAAAAATCGCAAGTAGAGGAGAGCTGATCGGCAGCTCTCCTGACAGGGGGGGGGGGTTCGCGCTGATTGTTTATCAGCGCAGCCCCCCCTCAGATGCCAACACTGGACCACCAGAGAGTGCCCCCCGGTACTCAATAGAGCAAAAATAGGGAAAAAAAACTATAAAAAAAATTAATTGAACACAATCGATGCCAATCAGTGCCCACAAATGGGCACTGACTGACAACATGGGCACTGACTGAAATGATGCCCAGCAATGCCATCAGTGCCACCCCTCAGTGTCCATAAGTGCCACCCATGCAGTGTCCATCAGTGCCACCTCTTAGTGCCCATCTATGCCCAGTGCCCACCCATAAGTGCCGCCAAAGAGTGCCCAGTGCCGCTTATGAGTGCCCATCAGTGCCGCCTATGAGTGCCCATCAGTGCCGCCTATGAGTGCCCATAAGTGCAGCATACAGCGCCGCCTATCAGTGCCCATTAGTGCCGCCTATCGGTGCCCATCAGTGCCGCCTTATCAGTGCCACCTCATTGGTGCCCATCAGTGCCGCCATATCAGTGCCCATAATTGAAGAAGAAAACTTACCTTTTTACAAAAAAAATTAACAGAAAAAAATAAAAACTAAATTTTTTTCAAAAATGTCGGTCTTTTTTTAGTTGTTGCGCACAAAATAAAAATCGCAGAGGTGATCAAATGCCACCAAAAGAAAGCTCTATTTCTGGGAACAAAATGATAAAAATTTCATTTGGGTACAGTGTAGCATGACCACGCAATTGTCATTCAAAGTGCGACAGTGCTGAAAGCTGAAAATTGGCTTGGGCAGGAAGGGGCGTAAGTGCCTGGTATGGAAGTGGTTAAGATATGCTGCAGCCTTAGAATGATCTTGAGCAAATAAGACCCCTTTCACACTGAGCCGCCCATAGCGTCGGCAGATTTGCGTCGCATTTCGGGCGCTAGCGGGCTGCTTCTAACCCCTGCTAACGGTCGAGAAAGGGTTAAAACCACTCGCAATGCGCTGCTGAAGCAGCGCATTGCGAGCGGTATACCCGCGCTGTCCTATTGATTTCAATGGGCAGCAGCGGTGGAGGATCGGTAAACACACCGCTCCAAAGATGTGGATAGCAGGACTTTTTTTTACCGTCCTGCTAGCGCAATGCTCCAGTGTCATTATGCAACCATACAAAATCTAGAGGAACATGCAACTTTAGGCGATCATGCATCTGCAATGCCTATGTACCTTACAGTACTGGTGCTAGTAAAATTTAAGGGTAAATCAGAGTGTAGTTAAACTCTGGTCCAGATTGTTGGTAGCAAAATGTGGTCTCTGTCTCAGCTTGGCTGTGCTGTGGTCCCATTCTGCTGTGCTGGGGTGTTCTTCCAGCCCTGGTGCTGCAGGTGGCAGCAGGGAAACCAAGGTTTGGGTGCTCTTTCCCAGCAGCCAATCATGGGGGTTTGTCCTCGCTGTGCATGCTGGGGAGGGGTATTTATGGGGCAGACGCCATTGGCTCTGAGTTCTTCGTCCAGTGTGGCACCCACCTTTGGGGTGGCCACATCACGGAGCCCCGGCGTTGTGGCCTGCCTGGCCAGGGCGTGCGTGCCGTGCGGTGTTCCTGGTTTCGGGGCCATGCTGACCCGGAACATCTGAGCAGTGAGTGACTGGGTTCCCAATTTGAAGATCCCAGGCTGTGCTGCTGTTCGATGGGGAGTTGGTCTGGGGAGCGCCATTGAGAGGCTGGCGGTCCAGAAGGGCCTGGATAAACCACCGGGAATCAAGGTAGCTGGACAACGAGGGATTGATCACCTGTCGGTCGCTACCTGGGCGACAAGTTGAAGGAGATCCAGACGTAACTCAATTAAGGAGGCATATCTCCAAGAATCCAACCCAGAGGGGACCTGTGGCAGAGGTATTTCCTGGGGCTCATTGAGAAGGGTCTGTGGCAGAGACTTTCTCCCAAGTTTAAGTTCACCAAGGAGGGTCTGTGGCAGAGACTTATTCCTACAATTGTCCGAGTGATACTCCGGCTGTCAGGTCAGTGAGAGAGGTCTGTCAGGGTACACTAAACCCACTCCGGCGGGAGTGGTGTAAAGAAGTGTTACGTTTTGGGAGCAGGACTGTTTTCTATCATTACGCCTGAATCTGCTATTCTCCTATCTTCTTCAGCTTTACTTTCCTCACCACAAGTTTATTGTTTTTACCCGGCTGGGTAATAAAGAGCACAGCAAAGAGCACCTGTCTGGACATTCCTTTACTTCTACCATTTGCAATACGCATCATTCACCCCTAGGAATTTCAGAGGAGCCATGAGGTAACATGCCGCCCAAAAATCCAGCAGCTCCACTGGGGGTAATGCTACACATCCTTATGCGATTCGGCATTTTTTATGTGAATTTTACACACTACTGTGCGGACAAGAACCCTTGTGTGACTAAGGACTCTTGTGTGATCAAGCGCCCCTGTGGGATCCAGCATCTTTATGCAATCAAGCATTTTTTATGCGATTTTAGGCATTTCTGTGCAAACAAGCCTCTCTGTGTGATCAAGTATCCTTGAGCAATCAAGGACTCTTGTGCGACCAAGCATGTTTATGCGGTCAAACATCTTTATGTGACTAAGCACTTAAATGTGCCCAAGCTTCCTCATGTGACTGTGAATATCTATACCAGTTAAAAAAACATGTATCTTTATTTGATTAATCATAAACATGTTCTTGTTTTTAACCCACATGCATCTTTGTGCGATTATGTACGATTAAGGTACCAGGGACTTTGTGAGACCAAGCACCTTTGTGCGAACAAGCATCTTTATGCGTTTTTAGGCAAGACATGTCAATCCATCAACACAAAAACATGCAGGCTGGTAAAAGAGGAAGTTACCCTCCGCAAACATGCGATTTAGCTTTTTAGCAACAATGCGCACCAGCAACTGTGCACCCCCACATTTTTAGGAGGAGAAAACAGCCTATGCAGGTGCCCAACCAGCTGCAGTAAGGGAGTGGGAAGGTACAAGCAACCCATAGGATTTTTTTTTTTAAACCCCCAGGAGGAGACAGAGGCTTTTGGCCGTCTGGGCTGAGGGGAAGTTATATGCAGCAAGAATCGCTGTAAAAGATTTGCAGCTGAAACTTCAGAGCTTGTAAGGGCTTCTGATACCTCTGCCTCGTCAGCTTGCACCTGTTCCCTGTCCTCTGATGGGGTAGATTCAGAAAAGAGAGTGTCTTACACCGTCGTATCTTAGGCTGCAATTTCAGGCTGGCCGCTAGGTGGCGCTTCCGTATGTTTACGCAAGGAATATGCTAATTAGGTAGATACGGCGATTCAGAAACGTACGTCCCGCCGGCGCTTTTTTTTACGCCGTTTACGTTCGGCTTTTTTCGGCGTATAGTTACCCCTGCTATATGAGGCGTAGCTAATGTTAAGTATGGCCGTCGTTCCCGCGCAGAGTTTTGACATTTTTACGTCGTTTGCGTAAGTCGTTTGCGAATACGGCTTTACGTCATTTACGTTCACGTCGAATCCAATACGTCCTTGCGGCGTAATTTGGAGCAATGCACACTGGGATATTTTACGGACGGCGCATGCGCCGTTCAAAAAATACGTCAAAAACGCGGGGTCAACTGCAATTTAAATAAAACAGGCCCCCTACATCCCCATTTAAATTAGGCGGCCTTATGCCTAGTACACACGATAGGATTTATCCGTGGATACTGTCCTCCGGACCGTTTCCGCGGATAAATCCTCTGAGGATTTTGATCCGATGGAGTGTACACACCATCGGATCGAAATCCGCGCCGAATTCCCATCGCGATGACGTGTCGCGCCGTCGCCGCGATGATGACGCGGCGACGTGCGCGACGCTGTCATATAAGGAATTCCACGCATGCGTCGAATCATTACGACGCATGCGAGGGATGGGTTCGGACGGATCGATCCGGTGAGTCTGTACAGACCACCGGATCGATCCGCTGGAGCCGATTCCAGCGGATAGATTTCTTAGCATGCTAAGAAATTTTTATCCGCTGGAAATCGGTCGGCCCGAAATATATCCGCGGATAAATATCCGCTGGATTGTACACACCAGCGGATCTATCCGCTGAAACCGATCTGCGGATCTTTTTTAGCGGATCGATCCTCTCGTGTGTACGGGGCCTTACGCTGCAACACATACGTTACGCCGCCGTAACTAAGGGCTTAAGTTCTTTCTGAATACAGAACTTGCGCCCAAAGTTACAGCGGTGTAACATATCGGAGATACGTTACGCCAGCAGAAAGATGCGCGCATCTTTCTGAATCTGGCCCCAGGACTTTAATCCTCTTGTTTGAGGATTCAGAGCAGGGGAAGGGACACACCCAGCTTTCTGCTCTTTGAAAGGAGGCTGTAAATTATAGCAGTTAACCTCTCTTATAGACCAACAAATGCAAAGAAGTGTCCAAAATGACATGTGCAGAGTGGCTGCAGAGTTGGGGGAGGCTGCAATGCCTGACAGGTCCAATGGCTTAACCTGTGCGGCTGCCTCAGGTCTCTCATGCCAAAGCAGAGGTACAAACAATGCATATACTACTGTGCTAGTTTAGCGCTCTACCTAAAGTATGCAACTAATCACACAGATTAATGCTGAGTACCTACTCAGCATTACTCTGTTTGATTAGTTGCATACTTTAGGTAGAGCGCTAAACTAGCACAGTAGTATATGCATTGTTTGTACCTCTGCTTTAGCATGAGAGACCTGAGGCAGCCGCACAGGTTAAGCCATTTGCTCAAGATCATTCTAAGGCTGCACCTGTCCAGGAGTGCCTGAATCCAGCCACATAGCAAAGCTTAGGTGCCCCACAAGCCGCTGTGTCCCTGTCCAGAGAGAGCTCCAGGCATCTGAGCCAAGTGTGAGAGGTACCTCCTTGCTGGCCATGGCCATGGCCGAGCTTGCAGCTGAAGAAGTGTGCTGTCCGAGGAGGAGCTGACACTATTCTTGGAGCATGGCGAGTGAAAATCAACTCTTTACTCTCTCCAGTGGTGTATGTAGGAAAGACATCCTACTCAAATGGAAAAGCCCTTAAGATATTTGCTTAGGATCTTTCCCAGCTTACCTTATCCCGCCGCAGGACTGCTGAAGACCAGACAGTACCAATCTTCACCCATCACGGCGGGTATGTTGTGCCAACCTCTCAGGGATGTACGGATCGCTTCCCTCGGCGTGCGCCTACGCGCATGCACCAACCACGGACCATGCACGCACCTATACAGCTGTTGCGCGCGCCAACGCGCATGCGCCAACCACGGACCTTGCACGCACCAATACAGCCGTTGCGCGCGTGTTAGACGCACCTTTGGCGCCCAGCAGCCTATAAAAGACGCTGTAGGGATGCTGCACCTCGCAGCTTGATCTGCGTCTGTTCCCTTGTATTCCTGTTTGAAGCATTCTGTTCCAGTGTATGAATCGGCTTCTCATTACCTTGCTTATATCTCCAGTCCTGACTTTGGCTTGTTTGACCCTGCTCAGTTCTCTGCCTGATTACCCGTTGCTTAGACCCAGCCTGGACTCCGACTACTCTCCTGCCTGCCGTTTATGCTGTTGCTCTGAAGTGTATGACCCAGCCTGCCTTACTCTGCTGACCTGCAACACCTGCTCTGCTGATCTACATCTGCTGACCTGCTTCTGCTGCTCTGCTGATTTGCATCTGCCGCTCTGCTGATTTGCATTTGCTGACCTGCATCACCTGCTTCCTGCCCAGCGGTTCCAGCCTCACCAACAGCAACTACCAGAACAGGCACCCTTACCTCACCGTGCTCTTACCACCACTGTCTCCATTCCAGTGGTCTCCGAGCCAGGGTTGTACGGGAGGTCTCCCTCCACGCATCAGGCTCACACCCAGGTACGTAACACAACCTTCAGGGGTATGGGTTCCTACTTAAAGGAGACCTCTTCCTTGGGCCTTGTAAAAGACTCTGCCAGAAAATTTATAGCGAACGTACTGGATCCCAGAGCCCAGTCCTCCAAGGAGAGACATTACAGGCAAAAACTCAGTCTTCCATGAGGTCCGGGTACCATCCATTTAGGCATATAAAATAAGCGTTTTTGGATGGATCTGATTGCGCAGCTCTTTGACCAACGGGGGGATTTTTTAGTAGAGCTTCTTCTTAGCACATCCTTAGTCGTGACCAACACCTTAGACACTAGCAAAAAAACGGAGGAGCTCCCAGTATGGGAGGGGTTATATAGGGAGGAAACGTCCTGTCTAGTTGATTACACCAGTGTCCAGCACCTGAAGGTGGATATAACCCATTATGTAATGATTAAAGGCTCTGTGTCCCGTGATGTACGAAAAATAGAAATGTTTTACTAAACAATGTGTGGCTTCTTATTTCAATGCTCAATACTTGTGTATTTGTAAAGTTGGTGTAGTTACAGTGACAGTGTGCTCTTGAGGCCTCGTACACACGACCGGATCTGTCCGTTGGGATTTTTTCGCGGATCAGTTCCAGCAGATCGATCCGGTCGTGTGTAGGGCCTAGCGAACATTTTTCTGCGTAGATTTGTCCAGCCGACCATTTTCAAGCGGATAAAAATTTCTTAGCATGCTAAGAAATCTGTCCGCTGGAAACTGTCCGCCGGACAGATTCGCTGGTTAGTACACCAAACCCGGGGAAAAAAAACCTGTGCATGCTCAGACAAAATGAGGGGATGGGAGCGCTCGTTCAGGTAAAACTCGCGTTTGTTTGTGACATGGCACATTCGTCATTTGAAATATCTAGTGTGTCGTTTATTGCCTCGTTTTTTTTTTCTGCGTTCTCTTGCTAGAATAAACCTGTTCTCTTGCTGATGCTATCTAGCCAGATGTTGTAACTTTCTTTTGGTCCTCCACAGGTATATATTTATGTTATGTTCTTTTTAGTTAATGTTGATCTTATATAATTTTTTTTTTTTTTTTTAGGCAAGTTATGTCAACATTGGTTTTTTTTTACCCATTTTTTTTTTTTTTTGGCAAGTTATGTCAACATTGTTTTTGTGCGGGGGTTTTTCCTTTTTTTGTTTTATGGTTTACCAAGTTGGTACACCAAATGTCCCCCCCCCCCCCCAAGGAGTTTGTGTCCTTTGTAAATGACACATAGTATTTTTTAAAATGTTTGATGCCTAATCACCACAGTATTAAAACACAATAGACAATGTTTTTACATAAAGCAAAAGACAATTTATTTAGGCAAAACAAAAATTTTACATTAACTAGAACGGCAGCACTTGATCAGATAGTAACATACATGCAGACTTGTGTTCCAGACTGCACAGGCAACATGGTCAAGGAGAAAATGGGAAACCTTCAGGAGCACATACCGAACATTATATAAAAAAACACAAAACAAAAAAACAGGAGCAGCAGCAAGTGAGCCAATGGAGCCCAAGCTGTGATAGTCCAAAAAAAACCCTTTTTCCTGGTGCCTCCATGGCAGCATACTTGTGATAGAGCTCCGCCTCGACTCCTCCTTCAGGACTAGTGAATAGAATAAATTAAAGGCATAGTCCCTCCCCCAACATTCTCCTTTCTTTCCTCATACCTTCTTGTGATGGTGAAGAGTTCCTGTGCGCAGTCCCTGTTCTTGGGCCGCTCTTAGCGCTAATACGACTGGGAACCCCTCTGTGGATCTGTTGGGGTCTTTTCGCAGAGTTTCCTCACAGGAACGCAGTCTGCTATTGCATCCATGATGAATGCAGTGGAGTCGCAAAAGGATCAGCTCACATCTTTCCAGGCTGGTGGTTTCCATTTTATTTTTAGGCATATATTGTTTTTTGTCTCTCCCCTCTCCCATCCCTTCCTTCCTTTAACTTGCCTGTTAGGTCTCCTTAAAAAAAAAAAAAAAAAAAGTGTGCTTGTTGTTTTATTTTGTGATGCTCCCTTTAAGTCCGGTCAGTTTGACGGGGCAGGTGCCTTTTATCCTGACAGGCTTGCAGTTGTTGATTGTTTCCCCCGAAATCAGCGGTGGGCTACAGTTTTTGTTTTGTTTTGTATATCACTCGACATCACTGCGGCCATCTTGGATTCTGGAAGAAGGGCCAGATTTGCCCTTTTCTTCCAGAGTCACTTTGCAATGGTGGTTTATGGGATTATTAGCCCATCCACCTGAGCCTAGTTAAGTTCAGATTCAGGGTTAGCTGTCAGAGTCTCCTCAGCTGTGCCCTGCTAGGTTTCACTGAAGCTGCTCTGTGGTAGGTACCTTTTTGTTTTTATTCTCAAAAAAATGGTGATAAAAAAAATAAAATAAAAAATAAATGTATGTTATTAAAAAAAAAAAAAAAAGTGTCAAAAAACTCCATAGTTTTTTTTCCCTTTCTTACTAAATTTCCGCAGCTGATCCTTCTGCCTAACTCCGCAATTAGTCATTTATCTTGCAACAAAGATCCTCGCACTCCTATTAGGTATGTGACCAACTATATGTGAGTACTAAAAAAAAAAAAAAAAGTGCGCTCACTGGTCTAATGTGAGTTCCTTACACCGTGGCCCTGCCCACTCCAAGAGGTCCAGAAAATCTTCAAGACACCGTGATGACGACAGCTCAGACCGCAGGTCTCATTCTTCACGCCACCGGTCCCAAGTCCCATTCTTCACGTCATAGATCAGAGAGATCAAGATCCAGAGGACAAGATCCTTCCCCCTCTCCTAGGACCCATACAAAGAAGAAATGCTGGACAGGTGGGGCCACACCACTACCAGACAGAGTGGTCTGTAAGGACTGTTTTATGGACTATGAGTCCAGCTGCGAGCTAGAAAATCAGCACGCTGTAGACCTGCTCAAGTGAACAATGAAGGACTCCTTCTCCGAGCTTGTGACTTTGGTCCCCGCTCAACCACTTCAGCAGATGGTTCAGGATACAGAACCTAATCTCCCTGGGCCTGCAGCAGTCAGTACACCTCTGCCACTGTCAGGCTGACCAGCTAGAGATTCACCACCTGTAGACTCCACCTGTAGAGGAGTCAACCTTCTGGCTTCAGTCTCTCCTTGGTAAAGCTGTTCTTCCAGGCAGTCAAAACTGCAATCACCTGAAAAGACGCAGAAAAGCCTCCCCAAGAGTCTACGAGTTACTTCCCATCCTCAAAGGGAGGCAGGTTCTCTTCTCGTTGAGGGGCGACATTAGTCAGGTCATTCAGAATGAATGGTCAAAAACTGATAGAAAACTTTCATGGGGCTGGTTCAATAAACTATACCCCTTAACAGAGTCGGGAAGGCAGTCACTAAAATCCATGCCAGTGGTAGACGCATCGGTGGTGCGACTCGTAAAAAAAAAAAAAAAAAAGCGTGCTTTACCAATGGAGGATTCCGCTTCCTTCAAAGACCCTCTAGACAGGCGAACCAACCTGGAGCTGAAGAGGAGCTATTAGCCGCGGGAGCAGTGTGTAAGCCAGCTATCGCCCTCACATCGGTATCAAATGCCATAAGATCATGGAATATAATATTGAGGCGGCTTTGCGTCAGGATGTCCCCAAGGAGGATATAATTAAAGCCTTGGAAGAGCTTAGATTGTCAGCAGACTTTGTCAGGGTGGCGGCCATTTACACAATCAGATGCTCTGCAAGATCCATGTTGCATTCAGTAATGGTGAAGAGGGTCTTCTGGCTGAAAGATTGGCTGGCTGACTTATTCTCCAAACAAAATTGGTGCAAAATCCCATTCAGTGGGAAAGCACTATTCAGAGACAAAACGGATAAAGCTATCTCCAGGCTGTCAGTAGGGAAGTCCGGTATGCTTCCCCAGGACAGAAGGATGTGAAGATTCAGAGGTGGGTCCTCTAGGTTCCGCCAGACAAATCCAATAGATTTTAGGCAGTCAAGACAGCCCAGAGACAACAAAAGACCTTGGAAAGGTACTCAGACATTCTTTTTGAACAGGAAGATGAAGGATCTTTCCAGCTCCACAGGAGCAGAAGCAGTCTTTTTGACGCCAGAGTAGCCCAGGCACTCCCGGTGGGAGCCATGCTAAAGTTCTTCGTCCCAGTCTGGGCCACATGCTGTCAGGACCCCTGGGTTCTGTCAACAATTCAATGGGGGCACCTTTGGAATTTCTCTCATCCCCCACCTCGGGATTCTTTCAAAGGAACAGAGATTCCATCCTCTCCGCCAAAGGCTCAAGCTCTGTAAAACTTCCTAACGTCACTCCAGCTTCAGGGGGCGGCTGTTCTGGTTCCCTTGGCAGAGCGCTTCGCAGGCGTCTACTGACAGACCTTCAGAGGCTCAGCCGGTATATCTGCCCCAAAAGCTTCAAAATGGAGTCCCTGCAGAGGATTATTCAGGCAGTCCAGCCATCAGATTGGATGATTTCTGCAGGATGCGTACCTACACGTTCTAATTCTACCTGCATTTCAAAAATGTCTGAGATTTGCAGTGGGATGGACCCACCTACAGTTTCAAGCCCTGCCTTTCGGTCTGTGCACCTCTCCCAGGGTGTTCACCAAGATACTAATATCCGCTTTGGTTCCCCTGCGGGAGAGGGGCTTGAGGATATTCCACTACTTGGACGACATCCTCCTCTTAGCAAGCAATCCGGATCAGTTGGTATGTCACCGGGAAATTCTTCTACAGTCCCTAAAAGAGCTAGGGTGGCTAATAAATTCCGAAAGGAGTCAACTAGCACCCACACAGCAGATAATCTACCTGGGTGCAATGTTCAACACTCAGGAGGGGACAGTGTCATTACCACCGCCAAAGGCAAGGATTGTCACCCAGAGAATGATCAAGGTCATCCCGAGCCCGTATCTGACAGCTTCACAATGCCTGAGCCTCATTTGCACAGTGTCTTCTTGTATACCCATGGTACCCTTGAGGTAGTTCCAGACAGGTTTCTTGGCGCAGTGGAAGAAACAACGACTATCCCAGACGATACTGCTGACGGGAGTAATGCACAGGAGTCTTCACTGGTGGACAGTTCCAGAAAACCTCTCCAAACCTTGTCACCTGGTCCCCCATCCTTGGATCACAATTATGTCCGATGCAAGCGGACAGGGCTGGGGAGCCCATTCCGGGGAAACCAGAATACAGGGTAGATGGTCATGTTCTACCCAGGGAGTGGTATCCAACATCTTGGAGATGAGGGCAGCCTTCTTAGCACTAACTTTGGCGTCCCAAATCAGAGGCCAGAGAATACTTCTACATCTAGACAACATGGCAGCTGTCGCTTATCTGCAGAAGCAAGGAGGCACTCGCAGCAGGTCGTTCCTCAAGGAGGTGATGCTGATCACGCTCTGGGCATAGAAGAACCTCCTGGACCCCAGAGCAATGTACAGTATCTGCCGGGCAGGTTGAACACTGAAGCAGACACGTTGCCCAGAAACTTCCTGGACAACAACGAATGGGCTCTCCACCCCCTCGTCTTCCATCAGATTGCCAGCATATGGGATCCCCCTCAGGTAGACCTGTTCGTCTCCCCAAAGAATACCAAGCTGGACAGATTCTTCTTTCGAATGCAGCATCCACAAGCCGAGGCAGTGGATGCCCTGTCATGCCCCTGAAGGTTCACCACAGCATATGCCTTTCCTCCCAGGCCATTAATATTCAAATTCCTCCTGAGGCTCCTCAGGGAGTCAGTCCAGGTGGTGGCAATACTTCCGTATTGGCTGAAGAGACCCTGGTTCCTCAGTGTGAGCGCTCCAATCAGGATCCCTCCTTTCCCTCAACTTCTGTCGCAGGGCAGTCTAGTTCATCCAAACCCTCAGAATTTGAATCTTCGAATCTGGAGGTTGAGAGGCGAAGGTTCGAGTCCCTAGGGTGTTCCCCAGGAGTCATAACAACCCTTCTAAAAGCCAGAAAGCTGGCAACTAATGCCATATAATCAAAAATCTGGGACAAGTTCTTGTCATTTGCTACCGGAAATGGATTTGATCCAATCCTTCCCTCTACGTCCAATATTCTAGGTTTCATTCAGACAGGACTTGATCTGGGGCTTGGTCTGAGCTCCCTCAAAGTGCAGGTAGCAGCAATCTCTGCCGCAACAAGTAAGAGATGGGCGGAGGATCTCTTGGTAGTCACTTTCCTCAGAGGAGTATTGAGGATTCGTCGACACCTGTCAGACAATCATTTCCTAAGTGGGATTGTCCCTGGTCCTTGAAATTCTATCTGACCATCCCTTTGCTCCAGTGGAACAAGTAGCAAGATAGAACCTGACACTAAAGACGGCTTTCCTGCTAGCCATTACATCTGGCAGAAGGCTCTCGGAACTTCACACCTTAGGGATAGGTGACGGCCACATCTCCTTCTTCCCAGACAGGGTGGAACTTCGCCCCTTCGAGGGTTCACACCTAAGGTCGCTACTCCAAGCCACCTGTTGGAACCTGGGCACTACCAGTGTTTACAGACACAGGTTCAGAGTCTTGTCGTGAGCTGGATGTATCCAGAGTGCTCAGGGCCTACCTAGCAGCCACGACCCCTTCAGAAACTCTAAAGAGACTTTTTTCATTGTACCGTTCAGTAAATACAGGGGCAAAGAAGCTTCCATCAGAACTCTGGCATCTTGGGTTATAAAGTTATTCCAGAAGGCTTACAGGGTAAAGAATATTCTTCATCCTGAGTAAATGCTAATTCTACAAGGGCAGTCTCAGCTTCCTGGGCAGCAAGGGCTAATGTTTTGTTGAAGACGGTGTGCAGGGCCGCCACCTGGTCTTCTCACCATACGTTCCTCAGACACTACCATATTGGTCCAGGAGCTCTCACGACTGTTGAGTTTGGAAGAAGGGCAGTTCAGGCTGCTATGTCCTCTTCTAATTAAACATTTATTGTTAAGCATTATCCCACCCATGTCAGCTAGTTATTTATCACAAGTATGCTGCCATGGAGGCACCAGGAAAATGGAAAATTGTATCATACTTACCAGTAATTTTCCTTTCCTGGTGCCTATCCATGGCACCATACGCTCCCACCCTCGGTATTCTATATTACGGAGAATGTTGGGGGAGGGACTATGCCTTTAATTTATTCTATTCACTAGTCCTGAAGGAGGAGTCGAGGCGGAGCTCTATCACAAGTATAGGGATGGTGGCGCTGCTTATGCTTATTAATAAATGTCCACAAGATGTCCTATGTGATGTGAAATATTTGTAGAGGAGCTTCAGTTGCTAGGAGAGACCAATAGAGATGGGTCTCCTAAGCCTACACACTGTTGCGTCCAAGTGTGCAGGTGCTACCCCCTATTATTGCTTGTGATAAACACTGGTGACCCAATATTGTATTGGTTCTTCCAGTGAAAATGATATATATATATCCAGAAAGTGAGAGGACAGCTAATGAGTTGGGTTTCTGATCTAATGATATCCTGTGTAGCCTTTTCTTATTCAGATGATTGCATCAGAAAGTGTTGCAAAATAACTATGGTGAATACAATGTATAACCCCAAAGTGGTAGTGTGTACAGTGAGTGCACAAATCCAAACTATGAATGCAAAATTCTGTAGGGTCCAAAATTAATGTAGTTAAAAGAAAAAATAGTTAAAATTTATAATTGCTAAGGGATATTTGAGTGTCTTCCAGGACACTGTGCAAGCAAGTGATGATTCAGAGTCTATTGCCCTTTAAATTTGCAAAAGAAAAAAGTGTTTTCAAAAAAATTTATATAAATAAATACAAGTTGGTAGTGCGTAATCCAGGACACTGTGCAAGCTAGGAGTGAGCTGTGTCCTCCGGGCCTCTGTGTAGGTCAGCCCTGGCCAAAAAACGTGTTAAAAAATATGTGTTAAAAAATAAGAAACAACAGAAGTGATTTTAACCAACAGAAAAACCTTGCCAGGTTATGATCCAAAATATGTGCAAAACAGCAAATGATTATTATAAATGTGTGCCGTCCCATGGCATAACTCAAAGAAAAAATGTGATATTAAATAGTGGAGACCTCAATTAGAGTGAAAAAAACAGCATGAATATACCAATGATCATATACAAAATAAAATGGAGCGTCCAGGCTGGAACATGTAGTTATCAGAAATAAACTGGAAACCCTCACAGGGTGTAACCAATTATTTGCTCCAAGTTCTCTTGATTAACCACGGTCTCAGGGACCAATCAAAGGTTCAGTATGGAAACAATGTAGCACTGGTGGCAGAGTGCATACAAAAGGAAAAACAAAATAGTGACTTCGAGTGATGTTTCTTCCTGATGGATTTTATCGTGACTTTTGTGCTCCCCCTGCTGGGTCCCCACTCACCAGATGTTGGCACCCCTAGGGGCAAAAGGCAATGGGTGGTGGTACCTTGATTGATTCGCTGTGCTGGATTTTATTTCAAATCAACAGGAGATATCTTTCTCACCTCTCCAGAGGGGGGAGGGAAGGAAATCCAATCAGCTTCCAGATGTCCAGTGGGTAACAATCAAAAAAGAAAAAAAGGAATCCACATAGTGTGACACTGTGTTTGTAAGAGAAAAGACTGACCGTCTTTATTTAAAAAATATATATATCTGCTATTAGAAGTTGTGAGACAATCCCACTATTAGTCCCAAACACACATGGGAAGAATATATATATTTACAGGGAATGATACTATTTGTTTAAAATTAGTTTCCAGGAAACGATTAATAAAAAGGATCGTTTAAGGAGAAAAAAAAATATAATGAATAAAATAAAATTGGGCCACTAAGGCGCAGATAGCCCTACTAGCCGTCTGTGCTCACGAGCTGATTGACGGTGCCTGTGCCTCACGATACCGCCGTGCAGTCAGCAAAGGACGTTCGTGGCTTCCCGTCCAGGCAGATCGCGGCTCGGAGGACAGCGCTAGAGTCAGCTGAGAGGGCGTGCGTGCGTACGTGCGTGCTTGCGTCTGGGTCACCTGACGCGTTTCGTCGTATGACGTTCTCAAAGGCGATTCAAGCATCAGACGTACGCTACTAGTTTTTATACATGGCATCGAACGTGTCCCGCCTGCAATCAAGTGTGAGATAGTTTATTAATGGCTATACGATTACTTCCAACCTGTAAGCCTCCCTCCTATTAACCCTTGGTTAAATCCAATTGTAATGAGGGGATTGACACAGCCGGCGCCAAGGATAAAAATTGCTCTCTGTATTATAACAGTGTTACAAAGGCAAACAATTAGATTGATACTAACACAATAATTAGATATATAAGGTATATATCCTATGTAGCAAATAACCATTCAAGTACAAACATATATATGTGTGTACATGGGATCAAAAATTAGTTTGTTTAAAGAAAAAGGGAACTTTAAAAATAGAAATAAATGTATGTAAAAGTAATATAATTTCCCTGGACATAGGGGTTTCAAAATTGGTAAGGGGATGATACCCAACTAAAAAACATGTAAAAAGTAATCCCAATCAGGTAATGTCCCAAGAGTCAGCGTCAGAACTCCTGACCCCAATTCCATGAAAATCCAATACTATGGAAAATTGTCTGTAAAGGGGGCCATGTTGTGTTTGTGATGCATTCCCCTATGTATATGGTGGACCAGCCCTGTGGGCAAAACGTCATTTTTCCGCGGGGGAGAGGTGCCCCTGTTCGGTATTATGTTGCCATATCTAGGCAATCCACCGTATGAGAGTGATGTGTAAATTTTCCTGCCTACATTATTTATAAGGTGGGGGAAATGTCTTGATTGGGGATTTCCCCCACCTTATAAATAATGTAGGCAGGAAAATTTACACATCACTCTCATACGGTGGATTGCCTAGATATGGCAACATAATACCGAACAGGGGCACCTCTCCCCCGCGGAAAAATGACGTTTTGCCCACAGGGCTGGTCCACCATATACATAGGGGAATGCATCACAAACACAACATGGCCCCCTTTACAGACAATTTTCCATAGTATTGGATTTTCATGGAATTGGGGTCAGGAGTTCTGACGCTGACTCTTGGGACATTACCTGATTGGGATTACTTTTTACATGTTTTTTAGTTGGGTATCATCCCCTTACCAATTTTGAAACCCCTATGTCCAGGGAAATTATATTACTTTTACATTCATTTATTTCTATTTTTAAAGTTCCCTTTTTCTTTAAACAAACTAATTTTTGATCCCATGTATACACATATATATGTTTGTACTTGAATGGTTATTTGCTACATAGGATATATACCTTATATATCTAATTATTGTGTTAGTATCAATCTAATTGTTTGCCTTTGTAACACTGTTATAATACAGAGAGCAATTTTTATCCTTGGCGCCGGCTGTGTCAATCCCCTCATTACAATTGGATTTAACCAAGGGTTAATAGGAGGGAGGCTTACAGGTTGGAAGTAATCGTATAGCCATTAATAAACTATCTCACACTTGATTGCAGGCGGGACACGTTCGATGCCATGTATAAAAACTAGTAGCGTACGTCTGATGCTTGAATCGCCTTTGAGAACGTCATACGACGAAACGCGTCAGGTGACCCAGACGCAAGCACGCACGTACGCACGCACACCCTCTCAGCTGACTCTAGCGCTGTCCTCCTGCCTGGACGGGAAGCCACGAACGTCCTTTGCTGACAGCACGGCGGTATCGTGAGGCACAGGCACCGTCAATCAGCTCGTGAGCACAGACGGCTAGTAGGGCTATCTGCGCCTTAGTGGCCCAATTTTATTTTATTCATTATATTTTTTTTTTCTCCTTAAACGATCCTTTTTATTAATCGTTTCCTGGAAACTAATTTTAAACAAATAGTATCATTCCCTGTAAATATATATATATTCTTCCCATGTGTGTTTGGGACTAATAGTGGGATTGTCTCACAACTTCTAATAGCAGATATATATATTTTTTAAATAAAGACGGTCGGTCTTTTCTCTTACAAACACAGTGTCACACTATGTGGATTCCTTTTTTTCTTTTTTGATTGTTACCCACTGGACATCTGGAAGCTGATTGGATTTCCTTCCCTCCCCCCTCTGGAGAGGTGAGAAAGATATCTCCTGTTGATTTGAAATAAAATCCAGCACAGCAACATCAATCGAGGTACCACCACCCATTGCCTTTTGCCCCTAGGGGTGCCAACATCTGGTGAGTGGGGACCCAGCAGGGGGAGCACAAAAGTCACGATAAAATCCATCAGGAAGAAACATCACTCGAAGTCACTATTTTGTTTTTCCTTTTGTATGCACTCTGCCACCAGTGCTACATTGTTTCCATACTGAACCTTTGATTGGTCCCTGAGACCGTGGTTAATCAAGAGAACTTGGAGCAAATAATTGGTTACACCCTGTGAGGGTTTCCAGTTTATTTCTGATAACTACATGTTCCAGCCTGGACGCTCCATTTTATTTTGTATATGATCATTGGTATATTCATGCTGTTTTTTTCACTCTAATTGAGGTCTCCACCATTTAATATCACATTTTTTCTTTGAGTTATGCCAAGGGACGGCACACATTTATATTAATCATTTGCTGTTTTGCACATATTTTGGATCATAACCTGGCAAGGTTTTTCTGTTGGTTGAAATCACTTCTGTTGTTTCTTATTTTTTAACACATATTTTTTAAAACGTTTTTGGCCAGGGCTGACCTACACAGAGGCCCGGAGGACACAGCTCACTCCTAGCTTGCACAGTGTCCTGGATTACGCACTACCAACTTGTATTTATTTATTTATATAAATTTTTTTGAAAACACTTTTTTCTTTTGCAAATTTAAAGGGCAATAGACTCTGAATCATCACTTGCTTGCACAGTGTCCTGGAAGACACTCAAAAATCCCTTAGCAATTATACATTTTAACTATTTTTTCTTTTAACTACATTAATTTTGGACCCTACAGAATTTTGCATTCATTGTTTGGATTTGTGCACTCACTGTACACACTACCACTTTGGGGTTATACATTGTATTCACCATAGTTATTTTGCAACACTTTCTGATGCAATCATCTGAATAAGAAAAGGCTACACAGGATATCATTAGATCAGAAACCCAACTCATTAGCTGTCCTCTCACTTTCTGGATATATATATATCATTTTCACTGGAAGAACCAATACAATATTGGGTCACCAGTGTTTATCACAAGCAATAATAGGGGGTAGCACCTGCACACTTGGACGCAACAGTGTGTAGGCTTAGGAGACCCATCTCTATTGGTCTCTCCTAGCAACTGAAGCTCCCCTACAAATATTTCACATCACATAGGACATCTTGTGGACATTTATTAATAAGCATAAGCAGCGCCACCATCCCTTAACCCATTTTTTTGCTATTTCCAGGTCTCTTTGAGGCCCGTCAGGGAGGCAGCAGCTTAATATCATTCACTCCTAAGCGCGGATCCCCCCTCTTTATTTTCTATCACAAGTATGCTGCCATGGATAGGCACCAGGAAAGAAAAATTACTGGTAAGTATGATACAATTTTCCATTTTTTTGGGCGAATCATCTGGAAGGCCGGGAATCACCTTGTCCTCTTCCTTGAAACCTTCCTTCCAGGCTGCCTTGCAGCGGAACTTGCACGGACCCGTCCACGGACCCTTGCAGGTGGGGATGATGTGGTAGCAGGAGGAGGTCACAGGTGTTGGGCAGGATGGGCCGGGTCACTGATCTCAGTGCCATTGGTCAGCATGCCCCGGTGCATCCACCAAAGGACCTGATTGATCATGTCCTTGGCCATCCTTCTTTGGTCCTCCCCCACTTGGCTTATTTTGTTGGCGATGTAGGCGCTGTATGCCTCAGTGGGGTTGAGGGGGGCCCTCATTAAGGCACTAGCCTCCCGGATCATTGCCAGGCTTTCGTCCTCCACTTGCCTCCTGTGCCTCCTTGGGCCTGGTTCCCTCATCTGGAGGGGAGGGACTTGGCTCATGGTGCTGAGCCTGGGCCTGGGGACATGCTGACCTCCACTGGGCCCAGCCTCCTCCTGGCTGCCACTGACCCCTTCCGCCTGGCTGACATGGACCTCATCATCAGGAGCTGCCACCTCCTGGCTGGTCTGTTCTTCCTGTGTCAAAAAAAGGGACATGTTGAAATATTTAGCACAATCAAATCACACACATTTTCATGCTCTAGACTGGTTTGTTTTTTATTCCTTTAACTTGAACAGACTCTCCTTCTGACCCCTGCACTTGGCATCCCTGACCCCTATTTTTATGCCCATGACTTGTGTTTTCTTTTCAAATCTATTTTTTGGATTACAATATCAACTCAATAAACAAACAATTACCAGCCCAGAAATATGTTGGAAACTACTCTACCTCAGAAGTGTAGACTCGCATATCTGGGTCCATGTCAGCCAGCCCCTCATCGGGCTCTGCAGGGGTGTGGGGATCCGTGGAAGTTCTGCTGCAAGGAAGGCTGGAAGGAAGGCTGGAAGGAAGACTTGAATGTGATTCCCGGCCCTCCATTTGATCATCCAAAAACTGGAGCTCCTTGTAGTACCACAGACTGGGCTCCGTTGACTCACTTGCTGCTGATCCTGATCTTTTTTCTTGTTGTTGTTTATATTTTTTTTTTTTTATACGCTCCTGAGGTTGGCGATTTTATCCTTGACCATGTTGCCTGTGCAGCCAGGAATCCAAGTCTTCATATATGTTGCTATCTGAGCAAGTGCTGCCGTTCGTTTTTTTTTTTGTAGTACGAAGGGTCCTTCGAATCCCAGAGTATGGTCAATTCCCGGTATTTATGGATGAGCCTAATGATGTTGTCTGGTCCCACTATTTGGTCCATCCTTTTGATTTTTTGTTCAAAATTTTAGTCTAGATTAAGAATAACAAAAAATAATAAAAAAAGATTTAAAAAAGGCTCAGCATTTACATTGTCAGAATATGTGCCCAAACATTTTTGAGCTACTATACAAACACAGTGTCTCCTGTTGCTAAAATGCTGGCCAGCTCTGCCCCATTGTTGTACCAAAAACTGATTTTACATGCAGACCCATTGGTTCCATTTTTCAAAATACGTGTGATCTAGAAACATCCACAATTATTAATAATTAGAGCAATCATCAAGGCACTATTTCATGTGTAGATAGCATGTCCCTCAGCATTGCTGACACTTCCTAATTAGCTCTGTCCAACCAACACAGAACAATACTTGCATGATCAGAATACACCAGCCAAAAAATTTAAACAGGTAGAGCATTCTTCACATCTAGATTTTGTGATGTGTCCAAGCATTTGGAGAACAAAATACCATTTTCGTCCACAAGATACATAAATAGCATTAAAAGGGTGCAAACAACAGACAAAACCCCCATCCCATGGCTCTCAAGTTTCTAGGCCTCTGCTGAACCCATGTTGTAATTTCTTACCTTCGTCTCTCTAGCTCCTCGCTTAGCACGCTCGAATAATCTCTGAGTAACCTACGTAATCACGTTGTTTTCCTTTTATACACTCCGCGTATGCATGAAACGCCGCCCTCGTCACCTTTGCCATGCCCCTAATCAATGTAAAACGTAAGGATATGGCGTTAACTCTGTAGCTTCTCTAAAACGCTCGAATAATCTCTGCGTAACCTACGTTATCACATCGTATTCATTCTATACACTCCGCGTATGCATAAAACGCCACCCTCGTCACCGCCCATGACGGAACATTTCCTATTTTCCACGCCCCTAATCACTGTGGAAAGGAAAAATGGCGATGTCACACGAGCGTGCACGAAGCTCTCAGGCCGCAAGTGAAGGGACAGAGGCAGTAACGTCCCGATCCAGGCCCAAACGCTATAAGGCCACTAATATGGCTTTTGAAGAAATGGTGCAGTTAGTTGACATACTGCGGAGGAAGGACTACGACGGGGAATATGGGCCATACAAGACCCCTAACCGCAGAAAGGCCAAAATTATGGACAAGGTGGCAAGGAGAATGAAGGAGATGTTTGGTGTCACCAGGTCCAAAGAACGGCTCCGGAAACGTTGGTCCGACTTGAAACTGCGGGAGCCACATCAGTTGAAGAAGATCAAGAAACTTATCAAGAAAAGTAAGTCCTTTATTTTTGGGGGGGGTCAATTTTCTTCATTAATTTGTTGACATGTATATTTCTACATCTGCCTCCTTGGCCTGGTTGAACTTTTGAACACATGTTGAAATTGTATGTGTTTAAAGAAAATACCTATCTTTTGCAACGATCGTTAATAGTAAACATCGTTAACATCACATCGTTTCTCAGAAATCCGATGTTGGTCCAGGAACAACACACCTGGACATGGCTCTCTGGCCAAAAACATTGTTTGCAAACATTGTGGAAAAGCTATTTCTGACAAATTAAATTAATAGAATGTGAAAGGCAAACAGGATTCATTCTCAACCGTGATAATAAGAAGCTGTTTTCCCATTTGGAATCCAGAGCACCTGTGTCTCCCCAAAAAAATTTCAACAATTTGTAGGGTCTCCGAGAAATAAAGTTTAGGGGGGACATCCATGTGTGTCACTTCGCTAAAAAGGGGCAGGATCAGAGCTTGGCCTAGAAGTCATCTAAAAATGTAGGTTTGGTGGAAGAAGACAAAAAAAGATACTAAATTAAAGCCTCTTCTAAGCAATGTGTGCGATTTCTGCTCTCCAATATCTGTGTGCTGATGAGTATACCTTTTGTTTTGTGTTATTTAGGGGAAAGAAGACGACAGCATTTGGAGGAGGCAGGGAGGGCCAGACACGCCAAAAATCGCCCATCTCGGCATATGGAGGAGGATGTGGAAGGAGAGGAGGAAGGAAGAGAGGAGGAAGGAAGAGAGGAGGAAGAAGCCATTTTGGAAGTAGGAGTTATGGAAGATGAAGGGGAAGTTGAGGAAGCAGAAGTCGGATTTATGGAAGAAGGTGGATTTCTGGATGAAGAAGAAGCAGTTATGGTAGATGAAGGAGGATTTGTTGAAGATAAGGGTGAAGTGGTGGAAGAAGGAGGAGTTATCGAAGATGGAGAAGATGTTGAGGTGGAAATGAGCAGACCATCAGGTCAGTGTCACCCCAGCTTTATAGGGCAAAACAGATGTAGATAGGCCTGCAAAATTTTATTTAATTTTTTTTTTTAGGGGATGAAGATGGGGTTCCACATTTTTCTCGTGCAAGTGCACAAATAATAATCCAGCAGATTATGGAGTGCCGCACAGAGATGGACAATATGCGGCAAAGGATGTTGGTCATTGAACAGAATTTTAAAAATATAATCGACATGATGGGCTGTGTCAAAGACTGAACCCCCCCCCTCCCCCGCCCATCATCCCGCCCCCCCCCCCAACCATTTTTTACGTTTTTTTCAACAATACGCCAAAATTTGAAGATGCACACACACTGTGGCAACATGTGCTATCTGCCATCACAGAAAATCGATTATCTGTGCTTTGTGGGTACAACCCCCTCCTCGATTCTCAAGTAGTTGAGAGGAAGGGTTTGCTCCCACAAAACACAGACATTGATCACCCATGATGGCAGATAGCACATGTGACCATTTGTCTGTGTTTCTATGTTGAAGAACTGACATTTGGCGAATTACACTGAATGTGTGCATCTTCAAATTTTGGCGTGTTCCGGTGTGAAATCACATCATGACTGTTGTTGTGAATAGAGAAAAGTTACAAATTTGTAAGTTGAATTGTTTTTACATTTTATCATTTGTAAAAAAAAAATTGGTTAAAATCAACAACCAAAAAAAAAAAGACAGATCAAAAAAGCTAAAAATTTTAATTAAAAAAATATATATATTTATATTTCTTTACAAAAAAATATCGTAGAAAAAGATATATATTTTGTTAAAAAATATCTAGTAAAAAAAATATTATATTTTTAACAAATATCACATTTTTTAAAAATAATATATATATTTCTTAACAAATAAATATTGAAATAAAAGATATATATTTTGTTAAAAATATATAGTAAAAAAAAAAAATTTTTAAAAAATAAAACCCAAAAAAATGTGAAAAAAAAAATCTAAAACTACATTGTTTTTTATAAAAAAAATATACTACATTGTTTTTGACAAAAAAAAAACAAAAAATGTTTTTTACACAAAAAAAAATACTACATTCTTTAAAAAAAAAAAAAAAGGCATGTTTAGATCCAAAAAAACGAAAATTTGAGGATAATGAAGCAGCAAAACGAAATTGATACTGAAAAATCTGAAAAATGAGTGGCTTTATTCTTTCTATGCTCAATACCCAGTTTGTAGATGAGTGAATAATGTGCAATTGTGGTTATTTACTAAAACCTGAAAACTAAATTTGGCACTAGAAGTGCACTAGTGCAGCAAGAAAACTGCTGCCAGAGGGAGGAGTCTGGTAATGGCGCTGTGTAGGAGCATGCCATGAGCTTGTGGTCCAAACCCCCCGTTTCCTGCCTATGTGTACCTGCTTATGTCTATGTCTTAGTACCTTAGTGCCTTGGGTTTGCCGTTCTTGCTGGTCCTGGTGCACCTGGAGCACTTCTGTTGGCGTGTGGAGACTACGGTGTCTGCGGAGAGGGGAGGTACGTGGCTGGTGTCCGCTGGTATCCGCGTGCGGAGAGGTCCGGAGGGCAGCGGTGGGGAGGCGTAGAAGTCGGAGAAGCCGTAAGCGGGGAGCCGCCGAGGACCGCCGGAGATCCCCGGAAAAAAAAAAAGCCGAGCCGCTGCGATCACTGTGAGACAGCCGGAGATAGCCGGAGATGAGCGGAGATTGCCGGAGATAGCCGGAGACAGACGAGAAACGGCCGAGAACAGCTGAGAGGTCCAGAGAGAGGCTCGGAGAGGTAAGGTGAGGGGGCGGTGGAATGCTGTGACAAGTGTGTTCCGAACGTGGCCGAGGCTGAGGCTGAGGATCCCCGAAAGCACCCGAGCCCATTGAGAAGGCACTGAGAAGGCTCTGTGAAGCTGTGGAAACAGCTGAAATTAACGTCTGGAGCCAGTGTGCAATATTACCATAGTCACCAGGGATAGCCGAATCTGAAGCCGATATCCAGACCCAGCTTGCGGTATTAATATAAGGGGGATAAGAAGTAGAGGGGAGCGGGTCAGACCTGTTTATGAAGTTTTTTGAAAAGTTACTCTATGATAAAGCAATCCCTTCCATTTCTTCCCCGAATCTAAGGAGCATATCTAAGTCACCTAAAGCTTATTATAAACTGTCACAGTTTAAACAGTCAAATACAGAATTATATAGTACTGTACGGTATCTGGGAAATAACAACACAGTGGTGTTTCTCTTCCTTTTTTTATTTTTTTTTGGTTCTTTTTTGGCTATTGAATTAACTGACCTAACCAAACTGAAATGATTGGAATTTTTTGAATTCAAGTACAACTTGTAAATGGTCACGGACTGTCATAAGAGATTTATGAGATATACACACAGAGACTGGAGACTGATGGTCAAATAAGTGGGTCATAAGTAACTTGTTTTTTTTTCTTCCTGGACTGGAGCCATGAAATGGTAAACAACATATCCACATTACATTCTGAAGTAGAAGATCAGCGAACCAGGTAAGGGGAGATGGGAGAAGGGAGAGAGTGGTGAGTTCCTCCCCCAGTAAGCTGGCCCAAAACCCTGTTTTTTTTTTCTGCACCTTCAAAGTTGCATCAGTGCTGTGGAATATAACTGAAGCGAACTGAATCAAATTAAGAGCAGTAGTTCAAGATATAGAGATATAGAGACTGTATAGAGACTGTATGGAAATGGCGAATTGGCGATTGGAAACCTGAAGCGCCCTGTAAATTGGGCGAGTACTGTATTTTGAGCGGCATTGAGAATCTACTGTGGTCTCTAAAGAGCAAGGAGGAAACAGAAGAGGGACGGAGAAAAAAAGAAAGGAAAAATAAAAACACTAGAGCAAAAGAGAACTGTTCTATAATAGGGGAGATTAGCAGAAAAGGGGATTAGGGATATATCTCCCTTTCCCTTCCCCCCCTTTTTTTTTTTTTTGCACACCCTCTGCAGTCCCCCCCCCCCCTTTTTTTTTGGGGAGATGATAGGCAGCATGAGGGGAAGAACTGGGAGAGGAGGGGCGGTAGCAAAGTCACCCCGCTCAAGCCTGAGTCCTGGACCTATGACTAAATATGTAACATTAGGATTAAGCAGAAATAACCAGGCTAAAGAAAAACAGAATACTAAGGGGTGGTAAACTGAAGTAAAAGATAAGAAAGAGAAGGCCCAAAATAAAACAGTTTTAGAAATAAGCATACATACAGACTTGCACGATGAAATAGAGGTTGAAATAGGAGAGGAGACAAGGAATGAAGGGGAGGAGGAACAGTTTAGAAAGGAACAGCTTCCAACGAAATGCGATATGGAAAATATGTTTGCAACTCTGGAGAGGTCTTTAAAGAACATAGAATCTTCTCTGAAAAAAGAAATAGCAATAATCCACAATGACGTGGGACATCTACTTAATAGAGTGGAAAAGGTGGAAAATAAAGTGGACTCCCATACAACAACAATAAAAAAGTTAAAAGGAGAGATAAGATCTATAAGAACAGATCAGCGGGAACAGGCCTATAGGATGGAAGATCAGGAAAATAAGAACAAGAGAAAGAATTTGCGAATAAGAGGACTCCCGGAAAACCCTCAGAAGGAAGATTTGATAGAAATCATGGGGGAAATATTTAATCCATTACTGGGAAGCCAAGAAGCAAATACTGTAAAGATCGAAGGAGTCTATAGAATAAGGAGACCTATTGGCATCCCAGCAGAAAGTCCAAGAGATATAATTGTAAGATTCGAGAAATTGGAGGAAAAAAATCAAATATGGAGAAACATGAGGGGAAAGCCCTCAATAAAATATAGGGAAAAGCCACTACAAATTTTTCCGGACCTATCACAAGACACACTAAGGAGAAGGTGGATGCTAAAACCCCTACTAAAAACGCTACAAGAACATGAGATCCAATATAATTGGGGGTTTCCTGCGTGCCTGATTGGCAGGAAAAATGGACATACAGTAAGACTTAGGTTCGTAGAGGAAACACAGGACTTTTGTGAAAAACTGGGAATCCCAGTCCCAGAGGCTTTAAAAGGAAGAAATATTAGACAAGAAGAGGAAACACAAGAAGAGGAAGAATGGCACCTGATACCCAGTAAAAAGACATAAAGAAGAAATAGATATGAGAATAGTACATGGGATAGCAAATGGGGGTTTTGGGGGGGGGTTCTTTTTTTCTCTTTATCTCTCTCTTTTTCTCTGGGGCGGAGCTCTGGAGTGAGATGGGAGGTCGAGGAAGTTGACGTTAAAGAAGGAGAGAGAGGAAGGGAAGAAGGGAGGAAAGGGGGAGGTAAGGGGCATGAGCTCTTGGAAGGGCTCCAGAGCTAGCTCCCCATTTACAAAGGGGGCAGGCAATAGTGCCAGGCAGTACACCACCTCGGAGTAGGATAGCAGGGAGGCCAGGAATGGCCATAGACACCTGCTTACAGACCATGGGTCTAAAACATCTGAAACATCTGAAGGGGAAGAGGGAAGGAGGGCAGGATAGGGGGGATGGGAGGGGGGAGATGGGGGGAGGGACTGAATGGTTTGTCCAGAAAAGAAAAAAGGGAAAAGAATTTCTGCTTAGGTTGCTGTCTTCAGAGATGAGGGGAGGGAGAGACCCCTGGTGCATAACGGGGCCCGGGACCTCTCCATCCCTGTATAAAGAGAGGGTTGGAAGAGGGGAAGAAAAGAAAAAAGCAGAATGGATCTGACAAAATTTATAACGTACAATGTTAGAGGGTTAAACTCACCACAGAAGCGGCATATGGTACTACGGGAAATAGAAAGAATGGGCGCAGAAATAATATTTCTGCAAGAAACCCATCTAGCATTGGACGTTAATATTAAATTATATTCCAAGAAGATTCCCACATGGTATTATGGAGATTCCCCTACAAAAAGGGCAAAAGGGGTGGCGATTGGCTTTGGAAATAATGTTGGCTTTTTGATAGAAGATAGAAAGGTGGACCCTGACGGCAGATTCCTGTTCCTGAGAGGAACCATATCAGGCACAAGATATACCTTGGCAAATATTTACTGTCCCAACAAACATCCGAAAAAATATTTTCTAGGAATCTTAAAGGAACTGAGTGAATTTAAGAAAGGCTACTTAATTTTGGCTGGAGATTTAAACTTGGATAGCAAACTAGACTCCACCTCCGGGACTGTCAATAAGGAAAAAAAAATACTAAGAAGAATAAAAAGAAAATTATTTGAACACCAACTAGTAGATGTCTGGAGGATTCAACATCCTAGTGTAAAGGACTTTACATACCATTCAACGGTACATGAAATGTACTCCAGACTTGATTATATATTGATCGAACATAGAGCCCTGGATGTAGTGATGGAAACAACAATAGAAATAGCTACAATATCAGACCATGCTCCAGTGACAATGAAAATAAAATTAAAAAGGGAGTCGCGGGGGAGAGGAGCCTGGAGAATAAATGAAGACATAATAGAAGACCAAGAAGTAGAGAATATAATAAAGGAAATCGACCAATATTTCCAGGCCAATGACACATCGGAAGTAAGCTCGGCAACAATTTGGGAAGCACATAAGGCCGTTATTAGGGGCCAATTGATTGCCCTTGGCACTAGAAAAAAGAAAGAAAGAGAAACTAATATGCAAAAAATCTTAAAAGAAATCTACGATCTGGAATATAGACATAAAAGAAATGTGGAAAAAGAAATCCAACGAGCTCTGATATTAAAAAGGGAACTATTGAAAGATCTCATGGAACAGGAAACAAGAAAGGAGTTCAATAGACTCAAAAAAGATAGATACAAAGGAGGAAACAAGCCTGGAAAATATCTTGCAAAAATGTTAGGACGTAAAAAGTCAATAAATTATATAGAGAAGATAAAGAATGGAAGAGGAGAAATGGTGAATAAGACAGCAGACAATCGCTACGGCATTCCAAACATACTACAGTGCGTTATATGCAATTAAAAATGAAGATATACATCAGGAGAAGAGAAAAGAAAAAATACAAGAATATCTAAAGAAGACGAAATTGCCAAAAATACATGAAGAATACTTGACAGCTTTGGATGCAGCAATCACCCAGGAGGAAATTATAAGAGCATTGAAAGAAACACCTACAGGGAAAAGCCCTGGACCAGACGGGTTCACCATTAAATATTACAAAAAATTCCAGAGCCAACTGATTCCGAGACTATGTGATTATTTTAACAAAATAGGGGAAGTAGAAGAAATAAGACGCAAATCTTTAATGGCCCATATCACTATAATACCAAAACCCGGAAAAGACAAGACTTTGTGTTCTAGCTATAGGCCTATAGCACTCCTTAATGCTGACACGAAGCTATATGCTAAAGTCTTGGCCACCCGTTTAAAGAACTTAATGCCAGATCTAGTCAACCCGGATCAGACGGGATTTATACCCGGAAGAGAAGGGAGAGACAATAGTTTAAAAACCATACTACTATTGCAGAAAAATAAAAATGGAAAACCCCCAGTCCTACTCTTGTCAATAGATGCTGAGAAAGCATTCGACAGAGTGGACTGGGGGTTTATGATGGGTACACTGCAACATCTGGGACTGGGACCCAAGATTAGACATTGGATTCAAAATCTATACAGTAGACCAATGGCAATGGTTAAGGTCAATGGTAATATGTCAGTACCTTTTGAAATGTTTAATGGGACTAGACAAGGGTGCCCGCTCTCGCCACTTCTATATGTATTAACGTTGGAACCCTTTTTGGCTACTTTGCAAAAAAAACTAAATATAGAAGGGGCGAGAATAGGCGAAGAAGAACATAAGATATCGGCCTACGCCGATGATATCCTAATGTATATAACTAATCCAAGAGTGACCTTGCCAAATGTAGCTAAAGAAATAAAAAAGTACGGAGAACTTTCGAACTTCAAAATAAATCCTATAAAAACAGAAATTTTAAACATAGGGGTCGAGAAGAAAGAAGAACTTTGGTTACAAAAGCAGTACCCATTCACATGGGTAAAAGGAGAGTTGACCTACTTGGGGATCAAATTGACATCTACGATAGCGGGCCTATATTTGGATACTATGTTCCCCTCTTAAATGAAATAAAACTATGTTACCCATAGAAATTCCGCTGAGTTTTTTTGAGATCCTTTAAAACAATGTTGATAAAATATATATGGAAAAATAAAAAGCCGAGAGTCAATTTTGCAACAATAACAAGAGAAAAAAAACACGGAGGATTAGCAGCACTGGATATAAATAGATATTATAAAGCCACGATTATTGCACGCATGGTAGAATGGGGGAACAAAGACAAAGAGAAAGGTAAAAAAATGGATCCGAATGGAAAATAGTATAAGTAAAACGACACTGCACAAAAATTTATGGGTACCACGAAAATATAGAGTGTTGGATGAAGACACACATGGAATAACAAAAAATGTGTTCAAAGTTTGGGATTTAATTTATAGACAGAATAAATGGACTTATAATTCACCTTTAATTTAACTCACGGAAACTAATTTTTTTATCCCTGGGAAAGGGACTAAAATGGGAGCAGCACAAATAAAGGACATCATGGAGCAAGGAAAAATAAAAACTTTCCGAGAGATAAAGGAAAAGAATATATGGGATATTAGCGAATGGGAATATATAACTAAAACATCTGGTAAAGTCAATACCCTCGCCTATAAGAGAGGAAAAAAAGTTAACAGCCTTGGAAAAACTATGCTGCATAAAAACCCCAATACGGCATGTGATATCAAAAGTATACCAAATCTTGACAGAACTAGATTCACAAGGAAATCCATACTTCATAGGAAAATGGGAAAAAGAAATAAACAGGAAGTTTGAAGACAAACAAGTAGAAAGAATAATAGCATCCGTACATAACATCGCAACTGATATAACCACAATCGAAATGAACTATAAATGTATCGCGAGATGGCATAGGACTCCTGAAATTATGTATAAATTCAGTAAAGATAAAACGCCAATGTGTTGGAGAGAATGTGGACAGATAGGAACAACTACACACATATGGTGGGACTGTCCAAGGATAAAGGAATATTGGCAGGAAATTCTGGAGTATATTGAAGTGATAACTGGGAAAAAGAACAAGCTTGCTTGTTCCATGAATCAAAAGAGTCAAACAGTAGCTATAAGAAAACATTAATCCCACCATTGATAAATGCCGCAAAGGGACTGATACCAAAAAACTGGTTAAGTATTAGAAAACCAGATATAAAAGAATGGTTTGAAAGGGTGGAAAATTATAATAATCTGGAATATCTATGTAGTTGTGATGAGGGCCAACTTAATATATATAAAAAGAGATGGAAGCCATGGAAAGAGTTTAAATTAATGGAGCAATATCTGGAGAAAATCACTGCAGACAGTGGCTGAGGAAGAAGATTAAGGAGGGAAAAGGGAGGAAAGGAAGAAAAAATAAGGGAAAAGAAAAGGAAAAAGACAAACCATCAGGGAAGGGGGGAGGAAGAGGGTGGGTAAGGTTTATATTCATTTAATCAAAAGAGACTATATAAAATAACTAATAATAATGAAAAAAAAAGTAAAAATATATAAAATAAAATAACATTTTAAACACCACAAATGATGCAAAACCAAAAGTGGAGACGGAATTATGAATAAAATCATGAGCAAGTCTCTTGCTGTGGTTGAGTCTGAGGTGGAATAAAAAAAAGGAAAAAAAAAAAAAAAGAAGTGCACTAGTTATTTGGAGAACCAGGAAGACAGATACAAAGAGAAAAAGCAATAATGACAAACAACTGTATAAAGTCCAATGGTCAAATTATTTATTATGTATGTGAATATTTATTTCTTTTGGGGGCCGAATTAGAAAGAAATATGATCTGGCATAGCAATGGCCCCCCGACCCATGAAGAACTCAACATATTTGTCGCGTACCTCACGAGCAGATTGGGTGGCCAAGCCAGCGCGACCAGTGTCCAGCCCAGGAAGGGTATCTGAGGGTAGTCCTGCCTCAGAACCGATGTTGGGTAGGTACGCCTGGGAGTGCCTGCGTAAAAAGTTGTGCAAAATGCAGCAGGCAAAAATAACGGTATTCAATTTATATTCCGCCAGGTGTATCGCTGTCAGGAACAGGCGAAACCGGTTGGCGAGTATCCCAAAGGCATTCTCGACTACCCTCCGAGCCCTGGCCAACCGAAAATTGAACACCCTCCTCTCTGAGGTGAGGGTCCTCTCGGGAAAAGGCCGCATGAGGTGAGGTCCAAGCCCGAAAGCTTCGTCCGCTAAAAAAAAAAACGGAAGTCCTTCCACATTGTCTTCATTCGATGGCAGTTCCAGACCACCAGTTTGTAGACGCCTGTAGAATTCTGTCCGCGCGAAAACTCCCCCATCAGACAGCCGGCCGTTCTTCCCCACGTCCACAAACAAAAATTCGTAGTGTGCCGACACCACCACCATCAACACGATACTATGAAAACCTTTACGACCCCGAATGGGGTGGCGGCACTATGCGGACGTGTTTCCCATCTATTGCTCCACCGCAGTTCGGAAAATCACACCGCTGGGCAAATTGGGAAGCCATAGTCTGCCATTCCTGTGGCGTGGAGGGAAGCTGTGGGGACAAACAAAATAACAATAATTAGTACTTTGGCACATAAACATTGCTAACACAATACAAAAACCATCATTGTGCAACATCAACAGTATTCACATTTCCTACAATCATTGTGGAGTGAGTATTTATGAAAAAAAATATAGGCCCACTTAATTATCAGACTCCACACCCCTCTGATAGGGCAATAAACATTTTTCGGTGGGGAGGGGGGGCAGAACTACAATGGAGTAGCCAAAAATTATAAATAAAAATGGCTAGGTGGGTTTGGCCCTAGGATAGCATGCTGGACAGGTTTATGGTGGGTAAGGTCAAAATATGCACGTAGGCCAAAAAAATAACATGGAAAGGTTAGCAACATGCATGGGGAGAAAAGGGAACATTCAACACACAGCATATTACAATCTCATGGTTATTAGGGAAAAAAAATAAGATATTATACTTTAGCACACATTTTTTTAAGACACATTGTGATGTTAAAATGAGGCAACTTACCTTAAGATACTCCTCCTGCAGAACTTTGATGATGGCAGAACACGTCTCCGGTATGATGACCCCAAGCGCCTGGGGAGAGATGCCTGTCGAGAACTTGAGGTCCTGCAGGCTCCTCCCAGTTGCCAGGTACCGCAACGTGGCAATAAGCCTCTGCTCGGCCGTGATGGCTTGGCGCATCACAGTGTCCTGCCTCGTGATATAGGGGGACAGAAGATCCAGCAGACGGTGGAAAACGGGGTCCGTCATACGGAGATAATTCCTATAGTCATTAGGATTATTCTCCTGGATTTCCATAAGCAGAGGCATATGAGAGAACTGGTCACGCTGGCGCAACCAATTCTTGGCCCAAGAACTCCTCCTCCCCCTATTCCTGGCCAAACTACTGGATCGATGAGCAAATCCAGAAGCAATCCCATAACCAGCACCAATTCGCGAAAATCGACGCTGCTGCTCCATCATGGCTTCAAACCGGCCGGCTGGTCAGTCAAGAACACACTCCAACAGAAAGCACTCCCAAATCCAGCACTACCTGCAAAGAACGCGCGACAAACAAATATGAGCGGACAGGATGCCACTGCCAAAGCAGAAACGACCTGAAAGCCTGTACCTGATTGCCAACTACGATCCCGCAAGCACACGCACTGAACCCGAGAATACGACCTGTTAAAGCGCAGAGACTGAAAAGCGCGAATCGGCTCTAACCAAACCTTCGCTAACACGCGGTAACACGGAACTAGCAAAAGCGGAACAGAGGGCGGCGCTGTTGACTTTGGTCTTTCCCTTTATAGTGATGTCGTACGTGGTTAACGTGCCCACGTTCTGGTCCGAGGGGATTTTGGTCCGCTGGTGTGTACAAGCCAGCGGACCAGCAGAAAATTCTTCCTATCCGCTGAAAAAAGTCTGCGGATACATCTCAGCGGACAGATCCGGTCGTCTGTACGGGGCCTAAATGTGGCAAATTCAGGCAATTTAATGGCCTCAAAAATAAAAAGCGTTGAAATGGCATAATGTTTTAGACATTAATGCATTAGATACATTGGCTCAGATTCTCAAAGTATCTCTGAGTCTGGGCGGTCGTATCTATGCGCCTGATTCTTAGAATCAGTTACGCAAAGATTTCTATTAGATCCGACCGGCGTAAGTCTGTTACGCCGTCGGATCTTAACTGCATATTTACGCTGGCCGCCAGGGGCGTGTACGCTGATTTACGCCTAGAAATATTCACCGACCGATGTAAATTCAAATGCCCTTCGAATCATCACAAGGTTTAATAGGCAGAGCAAACATGTGGGTAGGATTATCTCTAAATATTGGCACCTGTTAAGTGTAGATCCATCACTAGCCCCCCACGTACCACCAAGACCCTTGATTACTTACCATAAAACCAAGTCACTTAAAGACAGTCTTACCCAGAGTGAGTACGTAGGTGAATTTCGCACGGATCCATGCAAGAGACCCGGCACTTTCCGATGCGGAGGGTGCAATTTGTGTCAATACATGAATATTGGAGACAATATTCTATTACCTGATGGAAAACCTTTCAGACCTACCCACTTTGCGAACTGCAAAACACCTGGAGTGGTATATTTACTTTTATGCCACTGCGGGGCGTTTTACATCGGAAAAACGAAACAACCTTTCTTTAAACGTGCTTCCAGACACATTACGTGTATGCGTAAGGCAGACCCGGACCTCCCCCTGGGGCGCCACATCCGAGATGCCCATGGTGGGATAATCCCTAAAATCAAATTCCTTATTTTGGATAGAATACACCCCAACAGTAGAGGGGGTGACTGGAACAGGACTTTGTTGCAGAGGGAGACAAGATGGATAGCCATGATAGATGCCACCAGAAAACCAGGTCTTAATGAAATAGTTAGTTATCGCCCTTTTCTTGAGGGTTTCTCCTCCGGGGGATGGGAGGAATAGACATGTCTGATCTTTTGACTATCCGTGCTCAGCTATGTACGCCCATTTTTGTATACTCATTTGTTGTATAGTGTTTCACAACTTGGGTATCTGTTGGCCTCCACCTGACGCATGTAGGGGGTACCTCATGCGCACCTATGGTCTGCCCCCTGTCAATGCTGTTGATTCGGCTTTCATGCGTCAGCGCACACTCTATGCCGGCTGTCACCCATTTTGGGCGGTATCCGGCATACCCTGTGCGAAAGGCCCTCTCCATCCCCCTTCCCCCCCCTTTTTTTTTTTTTGTTTTGTCCGTATTGATGGCATTGTCATCTAAATTCGGAGTGTATACTCTCTGAAGTACCTTTAAGGTTGGACTTGCACTGGCAATATCACTTATTAAAGTGGTTTCTCCTCCCTTTAATTTTTTTTTGGATCTGGACAACCACCAATGTTGCATATGTAGTCACCGCACTGACTGATGTATTTGCGTCCATTTGCGGGCTCCACGCCCATCTGTCGTGATTGCGTCATCACGTTGACGCTGTTATGTGCGTCATTGCCGCAATTGCGCCATTACGCCTATGTCACTAACAGGCTTTATTTAAGCCCATTGCAGATGCTGATTTCTCTGACTGTCATGGCGTCTGCTGGACTTATGGAGACTTTCCACATGCAGGTATGATCACTCTTCATTGATATTTGGCTCATTGTTTGTCTTTAGTGTTGTGCTTCTATGCACATTTCACCATACAAACCATGCATTTTATACATATATATTTTTCAAACTCTTTTTTATAGTGATTACTGCCTGCTACCACCCAGCAATCCACTCTTCCTTAATCATAGCAACAGCTGGGTAGTTTTACTCCTTGTGGATGGACAATTGGTTTCCTTTTTGGCACATGCATATTTTTCCTTATGCGGATTTCCATCTGGTAAGTTGCTCTTCATTTTTGGATTACCAGCTTTATGGGGCTGTATTACCCCTTTTTCTGCAAATGTGCACGCTCATTCAGCCCTTTGAATACAAGAAATAATGATACACATTGTTTCTTCCCCCTTTCCCCTCCGTTTTTTTTTCTCTCCTTTTCCCTAGGCGTGGACCTTTTTGGTAGGCTACATATGTATATCCTCCTTGTGAACACTGAGACACTGGTCTCCTTATACAGCTTTCTCTTTTTTGGCGCATTTCCATACTGAGACAGGATACTATCTACAGATCTTATTGCTTGTAAGTAACATATATCTGCTTTGTTAAATGACACAGTTGCATGGCTGTCCTTTTTCTTGTCCCCCTCTCAATTTGTAATAATTTCAGTCACTTGAGTTGTAAATATTGTTTAAGTTGAATTTTTTCTATGTAATATATGTATATATCTCCTTTCCAATAGACATGTATTGTCCATAATACCCCTTGAAGAAGGATCACAGATACCGAAACGGCTGTCGGATTGGCCTATTTTCTGTCTCATGTCTGTTCAATTGTTTTATATAATAGGATCTGTACACCACTTGCACGTGGCCTTTTATCCTTGTTAGGACACTGAATGATGTCCCGATTTGAACTATTTAAATACATTTGTTATATACTTTTCTACTGATTCATGTGTTTGTGTCACTTATAAAGTCCCACCCTTGAGGAGGTATTCCATGTTTTTTCCATAACTTTAGGGATGTGGTGACTTACAAATACTGACACTATCCTGATTGTGGGGTCCCTTTTCTTCTAAAGATTTACAGGGCCCTGGGCAGCTGCCCCTTTTTGCCCTGCGGTAAAGACGGCTATGACATCCCCTTTGTCCCTAGTGGTCTGCCCAGTGTTCTGCATGCACTTATATATAATAAAAACTGTTCTTTCTGCCTGAAAACTGTAGATTGTCCATAGCAACCAAAAAGTGTCCCTTTATGTCAAAAGTGCTTTTAGACCAGCTAAAAAACAGTGATAATAAATTAGAATCACTTGCAGAATTGCGTGATAGCGATTTGTGGGGAAATTTGTCATCAAACAATAAAAATAATGACAGTGACATTTCTGCAACTGAGCAAATTTCAGTGTTTTTGATTTGATTACATTATTGAATAATTTTAATTATAATTACATTATTATTTGTTATAATTATTTATAGTTATTTATTATATTATAATTTATAATTTTGTGTTTCAAACTTTATCATACCCGGGATGTCTACTAGACTCTTGTTTGGACAGATTTAAGCGAGTTATTCCTAAGAATTACAGGCCTACAATATAAAACGCCAAATTTTCAATCAGAAAATTGTACCGATTTTGGTAGAAAATTCCAGACATAATCATACCACCAGGGAGGTTAATGGTGGGGCTGCTAAACTCATATTAGATACCAAGGAGATACCAATATCTTGTACCACGAGTACCACGCACCCCGGTCCTATATATAGTTCCCAAGATTCATAAGAATAAAAGTAACCCCCAGGCCGACCCATTATTAGTGGGAATGGGTCACTGTCACTGAGTGGGGGAATATCTTGATATTTATTTCCAACCCCTGGTTATACAGGGTGGATCCTATTTAAAAGATAGTAGAGAGCTCATCAAATCCCTATCCTCCATTTGACATCGAGTCGCTTTATACAAATATTAAGGAGGATGCTATTGTAGCAGTCACTATGGCACTTACAGAGGAATCCAAGCTACATAAGGCCCAAATCATTTTTTTGGTAGAAGGACTCAAGCAGGCTATGGGTAATAATTATTTCTGGGCCCAGGGAAAGTTTTATAATAATATAGTGAAGGGTGGGGCCATGGGGGCGCGTTATGCTCCCAGTGTAGCCAATCTGCTACTCAATAAGTGGGAAGGTGAAACTATATACAAAGATAACATGTCCCTGGCCTATTACAAAAGATATATCGATGACGTCATCCTGTTGTGGGAGGGGGTCACAGTCATCATTAGAATCCTTTTTACAGGGGTTGAATACCAACCAATATGGGCTTAGATTTACAGCAGAGTTTAGCTTGGTTTCCATTGCCATTGCGAGGAAGGAACTTCTTTTCCATCAGCCCCTGAGCCAGTGTGGTCTAAACGGCAGTATCCTCCCTATATGTAAACAGCGCCAACATCTGCTACCAGCGTGGTTGTCATCTCTCCACTGACGGATTCCATCTCCCTGCATAGAGGCGTACAAGCGGCTGCTGTTATTGAGGTATCGTATCACCTCTGCATACTAGCGTATGCACACCATTTGGATCACATTTTCAACATCTTCCCCGAAGCGTGTGTGTTTCCACTCTACCATCACCACATGAACTTCTGCTTATGTATTGTGGACTATTTTTACTAGATTTTAAATGTTCTATTTTGCTGTGTGCTATTTACGGCTATTTCAATTATTCATGCATATGTGTTTTTTACAAGAATTTTAAGACTATAAAGTGACATTCACTAAACCCCTGTGCGCTGTATTTTTTGTTCTTTTGCCTTTTGCCCATGTCTCCTTAGTGGTTGACAGCTGCACGGGTGTGTTGTTTTTGTGAAACTTTTTAATCACACAGAACACTGTGGATTACCGTTTCTATGGTGTAGCGCTACCAGTGGGAGTTTTTTTGTATTAGCTTGGTTTCCATTAACTATCTTGATCTTACCCTGGTTAAGAATGATAACCGCGTTGGCACGAAGACCTACTTCAAAACAACGGATAGGAATGCATTCATGCCTATAACAAGTTGCCACCATCCACAGTGGTTGGGGGCAATACTAAAAGGGCAATATATGCGCATTCGGCGTAATTGTGATAACATAACCAATTTTGATACCCAGGCTGCCATCTTAACCGAGAGGTTTATTGAAAAAGGCTATTCCCAACAAACGTTAATTAAAACAAGAAAATTAGGTTTCCAATATGAGTAGGGAGTCCCTTTTGGTTTCTACAAAGAAATCTCCCCATATAGGGGACTTGGCGTTCCTCTCAGGATTTCATAGACAATTTAAAAGTCTGGAGAAAACCTTCAAAAAATTCTGGCCCATCCTACTTAAGGATGCAGACTTAGCAACAGTTTTAAGTGGGAAACCCAGATTGATGTATAGGAGGGCTCTGGGACTGAGGAACATGATTGCACCCAATGTGCCGAACCCTCCGGGAAAAACTTTAACATTTTTGGATGGGTCAGGGTTCCACTATTGCACTTGTTGTAGGTCTTGCAATACTACAACTAGACACAAATTAGCAAATTTAAAACCAACATGACCCAACAAGAGTTTACCATCAAACCCCTTATTACGTGTTACTCCAAGTATGTCACCTACGTGCTGGAATGTCCTTGTTTCCTCCAGTACGTGGGACGAACTACAAAAGAATTGAGGGTTAGGATAAACGAGCATGTGGCCAATATTATCAAAGGCTTCCCCAACCATAGTGTATCAGGACACTTTGTACAGTTTCATGATAAGGACCCTAGGAAGTTGACCTTTTATGGGATAGATAAGGTCGTTTGTCATTGGAGAGGCGCTGATCTCAAAAGGGCAATTTCCCAGAATGAGACCCAGTGGCTGTATCGGCTGAGGTCTTTGCAGCCACAGGGCCTCAACATAGAATTAGATTTAAATTGATTTTTAACAAACGA